>NC_084995.1:31012480-31112480 GCF_963854185.1 Sardina pilchardus | reverse complement strand
ACTTCTAATAAATAAATAAAACCTGTTAACTTTCCAATGTCTCCAACAGCTGTATGTTGTCAGTTTCGATTGATCAGAAATTCAATTAATTTGGTGGGCATTTCATTCCTCTTTAAGTCAACAAAACTTCACTTGTTGACCAACTCACTTGACAAAACAATTTAAAAGAATATTAAATAATAATTTTATTGTGTAAAGAACCTACTAAAAATAGTATTATTGACTTTTATTCTTCAGGTTATTGGCTGTAATTTCAAGATTTCAAAAAACACATGAAAAACTACAGAGTTCATCCTAAATAAATCTAAATTCACTGGCCAAGAGTATGAAATCACAATATAAAATGCAACCAGAAATTCACTTCTATATCCTATATATATAATCCTATAATGCATTTTGCTAAGTATCACATTACAAGGCTGATTTCATTTCACAAGGCTGTCATCATCGTCTGGTTCAATTACACTGCCCTATTCTTGTCTTACAGTTAATGTAACATTGAGTGTGCGTTCTAGTCAAGTTACATGTATTGTTGCAAGCTTGTGAAAATCCTGTCTACCTTAAAAATGTTTTTTTTATTTAACAACTTTGTAAGGTCAATTTGTCGTTTACAATATTATCTATCTTGACCAAACGATTCATTTGGTTTAATGTCCTTGTTCAGTAGCTTAACTCCTTTTCTGTTCAGTTATAAATTAAAATATGACATTAATTAAAATATGATACGAAATGGCTATCATCAATGCTATTGCCCTTGGCATTTATAAAGAAGGCCTTCTGTGGTTGATATTCCCTAACGTATACAGTAGGCCAGAGCCATATAAAGAGAGGCACTGATCATCAATTCTATCTTCATTGTAGAAAATGCACCAGCCATAAAAGATGGGGATGTTCTTGACATCTGACACTGACATTTGCTCTTTTCTGATGCATTGTCCTTGTACCAGTTCCAATGTGGAACATTGGTGTACATAAATACATGGATAAGGACTCAAGATTTCCAGATACCAAAATACCACTGTAATTGTGGTCACTCGCAGCCAAAATACCAATGTAATCGTAATGACCACATAGAATTGTGCTTCTGAAATAAATGCTGTACGCTTCAATGGAGGAGCTTCAGCTTAACACTTGAGATTTGTATGCATGAGCTTTATTGATCATCATTTCTCTCTTCAAATGCTGTAGAGACTCCATTGTACAGTACATAGATATCCATCCATCCATTGAGCCCTCAGGCTATACTCTTGTAACAGAAATTCTACTGAGAACAATCCCATACTGCCCCAGCATCGCCTCGTCCCAGTAAACATGTCCAAGCTCCTCAGAGCTCAGCTTCCTGACCTGACTGACTGTTTGTTGTGTGCGCCATCAGATGCATGATTACCAACGATCAGTTGTAGAGCATTGAGCACTGAGACCTCGATGCAGAGGCGAACTGTCTCCTCTTGTTAGTGCATTTTTCCATCGTCTCTTTGTTCACTCAAACGGCCTGTCCCACTGATGTGCAACCCGATGCCGTTTCATTTCATCTCATCGTCTCTTCTCCACCCGTTGTTGGAACCCTGGTCTCCCCTCCCTGCTGCGGACCCTCGCTGTGTTCCACTTCCTCCTGTGCGGCGGTGCCTGGCCTCTTTACACACTCTGTGAGCTCCCAGCTGCCTTCAGCCTTTCCCCGTATCCGTACAGAACCGTGGCGGCGATGACCAGCACCGTGCCAAGGAAGAACAAACTGTAACAGAAGACATTGCATATTTAGCTTGGACACACATGTGAGCTGGGTGAAGTACAATTCGAGTTCTGTTCGGACAGTCTGTACAACAGTCCTAGAGGGCTTTTGGTAGGGAGGTGACAGGATGTGCTAAGCTTCTCTTGAGATGTTCCTAGTGTGCTTGTACCTGGTAGGATCAAAGTCCGCGAGCCAGAGGTAAGAGATGAAACAGGACAAAATTATTGAGAACGGTGCGGCAAAGCTCTTCAAAATGTTGTCTGCATATTTGATTACAGTTGCAATGACCAAACCACCAAAAGCCTGTCAACAGAAAAAAAAGAATCAAACATTACAGTAAGAAGTAATGTTAAAATTCTCTTTAAATATTACGAAACAGCAAAATAACATACCTGTAACAGAACAACTGTCCATGTGAGTCTGTTGTATCCCCGGAACATACTGGACTCTCTGACAGCCTCTCCATCATGAACAAACATGACCATCAGACCAAAGATGAGCCCGGATAAACCTGAGTAGACATAGAGATATGAGTGCATGTTGATAATACGTTCCTTGTGTGTGTGTGTGTGTGTGTGTGTGTGTGTATGTTTGTGCGCATTTGGGTGTATGTAAGAAAGAGAGAGAAAGAGAAAGACAGAACATGAATATACTGAAAAGGAGCAGAACATTTACATAACTAGTACCCCTAAGTCATTAAGAATACAAACTGAAAAAAGTAGTTTATTCAAAGCCACTTGTATTTCCACTGTGGGGGGTTGCCTGTGTTTTGTTCAAAGTATAACTCAGTCGCTCTACAAAAGACACTTAATTAAAAGCAAATGTCAATGACTAACCCAACTGGATGTTCCGGATCCATACACTTTGTGTGGTCTCCTTGAGAATTTTCTCAAAGTAAACACCAGCAAAGCCACTGGAGCAGCACGCGGCCAGAACAGCCAACACTCCAACCAGCTGGGAGCTGGACGAGGCCTCTGTTTGCTCGGGAGTTCCTGGTGCCTCGGCTGGCCACTGAGGAGGCACCAGGATCCAGGATATATATGTACACACACACACACACACACACACACACACACACACACACACACACACACACACACACACACACACACACACACACACACACACACACACACATTCATAATTCATAATTCATATTCAATTTAATTCTAATTACACAGCACATTCACAATTTATATACAAATCTCTGGGAAAATGTATCATGGCTAATGCATCATAATTCAGGTTAAACAGATGCACATTAGTGACATTTACCTGGACAAGAACAATCCCAGCCATCAGGACGAGCAGAGAAAGCCACTGGTAGATCCCCAGTCTCTTCCCTAGCATGGACATGGAGAACAGCGCTGTGGTCAAGATCTTCAGCTGATAGGTTACCTGGTACACAAACAATATGTGTGTGTGAGTGTGTGTGTGTGTGTGCGTGTACAGTATGTATGTGTGTGTGTGCCTGTTGGTGTACCACTCTCCAAGACGTGTACCACTCTCATAATGTACTGTTTGATATACATGTAATTTGTGTTCCACAGAAAGCCTCTCACAAGCATAATGACTTATGAAGACAAACAACTAGGCCTACATATAGTTTCTTTACCTGGTAAGTGGCAGCGTCCAGGTTGGAGAGGGCGACGTAGAGCAAGTTATTTTGGAATGTGTAGATGCCAGATGGAATTGCGAGCTTGAGGGTTTCTTTGGGCTTGTTCACGATCTCCTCCCTCAACACATGATTCAAAGCCCTCCAGCTAAATTCTAGAGAACAAAAACAAACAAACAAACAAACAAAACAAGTTGAGATCTGGAGTACAATCAGCAGAAACTGTTCGACAAAACTGTTGTAATTGTTGTAAAATGATGTTGTTAAAGGAGACTTCAACATTTACATCATTTTAAATAGCACAAACAAGCAGAACCCTCCCTGGAGACAAACACCACAACAACTTTGTAGCCAGCAGCTAAGATCATCGAATGCATTATCCCTGAAATGAAAAGAGCAATCTAAAGCTTACAGGAAAAGCTCCGAGACATGATGGGCCAAAAGGCAGAACGGCATCCACTGAGGCTGGTAAGCAGAGGGCGGTAAGCACTTACTATGGTCCCTGAAGATGAGAAAAATGCAGGCCAGTATCTTAAACATCTCGGCCGACACCACTGCGGATGAGGCCAGGTAGCGCGGGCCGTCTTCCTTGAGAGTGCGAGAATAGCGCATGGTCAGCACCAGCGTCGTGTTCTGCAGCACGAGGACCCCCAGGGAGATGTACTTCAGCTTTGTCGGTGGGGTAACCGCAGGTGACGGAGACATCTCTTCGCTTTCATACGCTGGCAAAGAGCTGGACTCTTGTCGGCTGAGCTGCACAAGATACAAAAAAAAAACAGCAGAAGATCAGCATGAGGGGCAGGAGATCAGAGCAGTGTCAGATCCATTACAGCAGTTGATATGGAGAAGACAGTGAAATCCAGAGGACAGAAATAATGCAGTAGAAATCTCTGCACAGGGCAGGGATCATTCGGGTGTGCAAAGAGAGAAGGAACAGATGTTCAGCCAGTGTGTACCACATCTTCTCCTGAGGCACAAGTCTTAGGTGACCTTAGGCTGTTTACATGTAATGACTCACCTTCTACAAACACAATCTGAATGTCACCAGCTTAGCTGTGTGCTCTAGGCTGTGCCTATCTGTGCTTCTTTGAGATACAGAGATATTTTGGCGTATTATTTTGGGCAAGCATTCAGATGAACCCTGTATGCCTAAAACCTTTCAGAACATTGTCAAATTACTGAAAAGTTACTTGAAAACTTGTTTTAGGCTCTTTATCATTCACTCATAAATAATGTAAAGCAATACCAAAAGTATCGTGTAAATCTGAAATATGTAATGTACTTGAATATTTCAGATCTAAAGTATTTTAATTGTATACTAACTTTCAACAATTAACTATTTTAGCAAACATGGTTTATTATTCTCATGCCCAATGGGAACTGTATTACTGAGAACTATGACTACATTGAAATATTAATCCATTAGAATTCAAATGACACTGAACAAAGAACAACTCTCTCTCTCTCTCTCCGCATACTGAGTCTTTACCTCATCGTTGGGGCTGGACGACCAGAGCTTGCATCTGGGCAAGCCCTGCTTTTCCATCTAGAGAACTGGCAACAACTTCTTCAGTCCTCTTCCATCTTAGAGCTCACTGAAGTGACAATGTGGGTGTGTGTATGCTCATAGATGTGTGTGTGTGTGTGTGTGTGTGTGTGTGTGTGTGTGTGTGTGTGTGTGTGTGTGTGTGTGTATAGTGTACAAGGCTTGGCTGTGTTTAAAGCTGCTACCACTGTAAGAACCACTCCCTTGTGCAAGAAGCCGGATAGTCAGAAGGATATTGTATAATTTCGAAATAGCCCTTAAAGGTATAGCTGTTTGTTTAAGCTTTGTGAGAGGATTGTTGAACTCTGAACTCTCCTCAAAGCCCCCAACTACACTCTTAAAGTTCTCAAAACACATTAATTTCGTCATGTTTGAGGACAGGATGGTATGAACAGTGACTAATAAGCCAGGTGTCTTTCATCAAAAAGACTTGGCTGTGGCTGTGTATGGCTCAAAGAGGTGTAATATGTGACACACTTGATGATCACTTCTGTGTCTACAAACCTAAATTTGCCATGGATACCTCCAGATGGTTGGATTTCTGTCTCGGAACAAGGTTGACTAATTAAGACTCCCAAGTCTTTAGGGAAGTTGAGTAGTCAGGAGAGTTTTGGGGATGACTTCTGGATAGCATTTAGAATGAATACGGAGTTAAGTCAAGCCAGGTGGAGGGAGCATAGAGTGCTCCTTATGTGGCCCAACCCCAGCCACGTCTGCTGGGAGAGCCACCCGCACAATCCCCCCTCTGTGCTCTAGAAGCCACTCTCAGCCAGGCAGCTCTCCCCACCTTAGCGGCCGTCCCACCATGCTTCAAGGGTGCACTCCTAAACTACAGCTTTGCACTACCATACTACATTACCTATGATCACGTAACGCATGATGCATTGTACACAAAACCGCTGTTATGTGAATGCAATCGCAGAAAGATTGCACTTGCCAGTGATGATCGAAGGATAACGTGTTCAAAGAGCCCTACAGTATGTCACTGAACAGTTCCATCGCTGCAGGTAATGCAGCAAGGCAGCCTCCTCACTCCTGGTGTAAAAACTACACTCTTCTGCTGTCAGGCATGCACAGCTGACGCATTTATTATTAATTATTAATAAATGCGCGGCCGTATTTATTAGGCGCCTGTATCTGCCAAAATAAATGTACTATCTGCCCAGAGAAATAAAGCCCAATTTACGGACATTCTCAATTAGATGAGAACAACAGGTGGCTGTAGCCTTTATTCCGTCAGAAACAGATTTTCATTCAAATGAACTGAATTTGAACTAGTTCAAAATTAAAGATGATGAACTATGAACGTGAACAGTTCACTTTGCACGTGTGTGAACTGAACTTTTAACTAGTTACTGAAGAGTGTGAACGTGCACAACACTGATCACTTTATAACAGATTCATAACAAATTAATTCAGTGGCTATGACTGATTTCACTTCGGCATAGTTATTCTCTTCATCAATTGGCCTATCCTGATTGTTTAAATTATATGAAGTAATTTATCATCAAATAACCAAAGCTTTCATTAAAGGTTAACCTTCATAATATGTCTGCATCACCAGACAGAGGCAGTCAAAGGAGGTCTAAGAGCTGTCCCGTATATTCTAAATGTCCGTGCCAATTTTATAAAAAGCTAACGTTAAGGTTAGATTGGTCAAATCTGAGCCACATCTGATAATGACTCTTTCATATTAATGGGACAACAAAACAAACCAAGATCACACAGAGCATCATGTTATAAAATAATATTCAAATAGACCCCTTACCTACTAGATCTAAAGAGGCTTCTTGAAATGTATGTTTAACGGAGACAGAGACCTGAGAAGCACAAATCCGAGTTCTGCTGGGGTCTTCTCAATATAGTTGACAAACAGATTTCCATTGACACTAGTCAAGTTTAGGGTCGTATAATCGGTCGTAACCTACCTGAACAACTGGAGAATGTTCGGTGATGCACCTCTCCCCTCACGTCACGCCGACGGCGCTACAGGAATAAGTCACCTATGGTAATTGAAGTCTGTCCATACCGAGTGTCCTCTGTCCGTGATGTGGATATGTTGGTCTTCACTCGACAATAAGAATGTATGTGTCATATTTCAACTCGTCGGAGTTTCTGCTCACCTTCGATGCTGAAAAACCTGTCTAGCGGCATCTAGTGGTGCCAGTCCACATCAGACACAGCGCAAAATCTAGGAAAGCTAGAAAAGCAAGGAAACCAAGAAAGTCCAGAAAGTCCAGATATTGTTGCGAAAGTCGAGAACATTTTTATTTGGGCATTTTCATGTTTTGCTCTGCTTTCTTAATTTTGCCCTGCTGTGGCCTGATTACCAAAGTTTGATTGAGAAACTCACATAAACGCAGTTTATCCACCTCTGAAATTTCATTTGTAGGCCTACACTCATCAACATTCTAGGAAGCATTTAATACCACTGTTATGTTATAAATAGGCCTATTAGACAATAACCTCCACCTTCATCAAACATGCTCTGAATGGCCTGTTTAAAAACCCAATAGCGCATGGCACAGTCCTTGCGTGATCACAGAATTCATAGTTCGCCTCTAATTTTACCACTAGGCCTAGGCCTACACCTCTGTTTCCGACGGACATTGTAAATGAGCCCATATTACATTATATTTGGCTGACGCTTTTTTAACTAAAGTGACTATATGAAAGAAGCGGAGATTCATGTGCGTGTTGACTGTTCATCCCTGTTCAACACCGGAGATTCATCATATGCGTCAGTGTCCATCACCTTGACAGCCTTTCTTGACGCTCAACATAGCTGCGCCATTTATCTGAAACTGCGCGCACAATGCGCTATTGATGATTACAAACATTGAACATCCTCCTTCATGCCTCATGCCACCTTCATGACCCCGGCATCATCATGCTCTCTCCCTCTCTCTACCCTGTAGGCTACTCTGAATGCACTAAAGAAAAACATTACAATTGTGAGTGAAAAACGTTTATATCGTGATTGACAGCTAACAATTTCAAAGAAATCAAGAAATAGCCAGTGACTAACCTTTTGTAGGCCCTGGCCTGTTTTTTGTTTTGCAGATGGACTAGCTTTCACTGAAAATGTTTGTTCCGTGCAATGACGGGCCAATGACAAAATATTTGTCTCCACAATTAGGCCTACAGAATCAGAATCAGCCTCAGGTTTGCTGCAAGGAATTTGACTCCGGTTAACTTTGCTTTCGAAGTACAACACTCAAATAAATAAAACATAAAATAATTAAAAAAAACCAGAACAGTATAGAATGAAGGGCAGTTAAATAAGTCTTTGTATTAGAATACATACAGACTGTACATTTGCAAATAAATAGACACGGGTGGGATAGAGTAATGCAATTGTTCACGGCTGGGAATGTCCCCCTCAGCCCTATTGTCCTTGTCAAGATTGCCATGGTCGTGCACACCTCAACAGTCACAAGCAAGATGCAATATACCATTGAAAAGAGGATGGGAATAGTGCAATATCAGTATAGACTGAGGTTTAAGATTAAATAATGCAAGGCAGTTCAGTGCAATGTGTCAATAATATTGTGCAATTGTAATATTGTGAAGTGCACATGAGTTAAGAGCAGAACAGCTTGATTGCCTTTGTTCAGTGTATGGGTGCTATTTCTGAGTGTTCAACAGCTTGAGGGAAGAAGCTGTCTTTGTATCAGCTGGTTTTGGTGAACAGTACCCTGTATCATCTTCCAGAGGGAAGGAGGGCAATTTGTGACCAGGATGTGAGGGGTCTGAGATTGTTGCTGCCCTTTTTGACAGGTCCTGGACAGGAGGTCAGCTCCAATAATCTCTCTGATTTGTATCTCTGCAGCCCTAATATTCTGTTGCAGTCTGGCCCTGTCCCATTTGGTGGCTGACCCAAACCAGATAGTAATGGAGGTGCAGATGACAGACTGAATGATGGCTGAGTAGAAGTGGTCAGCAGCTCCTAGTTGTCTCAGGAAGTATAACCTCTGCAGGGCCTTTTTCTGGATAGCGTGGGGAGACCATTTTAGATCCTGTGAAATGGTGATTCCAGGAACCTATAAAGAAATCCATATTGGACACTGTGTCATTCTGAATGGCGGGGGCAGGGGTGCTTCTCCTACAGCCCACTGTCATCTCCACGGTCTTCTTATTCCAGCGCAAAATGAGTGTAATGTTAGCCTCAGAGACAAACATATACCACACTGGCCTACTGCTTGCATGAAAACATTAAGACATCACCATAGATCATCCATGTTATCCGTGACTACACCTGCCTATGATTTTGCGTTGTTTTTTCTCAAAAATGGCAACACCCAAGGTCACCTGTAAATGAGTGTTTGTGTGTATGTGTATGTGTGTGTGTGTGTGTGTGTGTGTGTGTGTGTGTGTGTGTGTGTGTGCCCCTACCCTCTTCATAGTCTTCACAGCGGCCATCCTCCATCTCACTGGACACAGTTTGCCAACTGGTGTCCAGATCATATATAGAACTGATGGCAAGCTGTTCAATCTGCACCGTTTCAAAGCCAAGTCCAAGCTTTCCTCCACATCCATCATGGAGCTGCAGTACGCAGATGACAATGCTATTGTAGCCCACACAGAAGAAGACCTCCAGCATACCTTAAATGCCTTTGCCAAGGCCTACTGACTACTTGGCCTAACAATAAACATCAAGAAGACCAAGGTTCTCCATCAGCCTTCACCGGACATCTCTGCACCCTCGCCAAACATAATGATTAATGGTGAACAGCTTGAAAATGTAGATCACTTTCCGTATCTAGGAAGCCACCTCTCCTCAAAGGCTGACATTGACAGTGAAATACACCACCGTATCTGCTGTGCTAGTGGAGCCTTTGCAAAGCTTCGCAAGAGAGTCTTTGAAAACCCTGATCTTCTTGCAAGAACAAAGCTGCTGGTGTACAAGGCAGTCATCTTACCAACACTTCTATATGGAGCAGAGACCTGGACCACCTACAGCCGACATTTAAGAGCGCTGGAATCCTACCACCAAAGGTGCCTACGTAAGATCTTGCATATCAGTTGGGAAGAGAGGCGGACAAACATCAGCATACTTGAGGAGGCAAATACTGATAGTATCACCACCACCATCATGAAGCATCAGCTGAGATGGACAGGCCATGTAATACGCATGCCTGACACACGTCTCCCAAAGCAGGTCCTCTACTCTGAGCTCTCTGCTGGCAAGCGTGCACCCGGAGGACAGAAAAAGCGCTACAAGGACAACATCAGAAACAACCTGAAGAAATTCCATATCAACATATCCAACTGGGAAGATTTAGCTGAGCAAAGAACCACATGGAGAAACAGTCTACACACAGGTGCCACTCTACATGAGGACAATCTCCGACAGGCTGCTCAAATCAAGCGACAGCAAAGAAAGGAGAAAGTCACCACCAAACAGGCCCTTCCACACCCTACATCCAGTACCTCATACCCATGCCCACACTGCAGCAAAGTTTGTGGCTCCAGAATTGGCCTCTTCAGCCATCTGAAGATCCACAAAAAAGACCCCCCAGGAGCAGGAGGACCATCATACTCGACACCGAGTGATCGCCGATGATGATGATGTGTGTGTGTGTGTGTGTGCGTGCGTGCGTGCGTGCGTGCGTGTTTTATTACAGAGACAATGTCATTCCATTCAAGCAGAGTTCTTCACAGAGATTTTCTCAAACCACTTTAACAAAAATACTTTGTGAAACCAAAGATCACTGGAACAGGGCACTGTGTGATATCAGACATATCAGACATACACAAACATTGTCAAGAAGTTATTTAGAACACAAAAAAGAGAAAGAGGAGTTTGTGATTCATTCAGGGTTTCAAGTATACTTCACAATGATTTTCATTTGAGCTGTGTAGTCATACTGGTGTGTCTTTCATTTTGTTCACAATGAAACTCTTTCATAGCGTTGGCATTCTTACACGTTTTCCTTGTAGCGCAGCAGCAGTACACACACCATGGCAAGAGCTAACTGGAGTCAAAGACCTATAATGGTCAAGCCACCCTCGAGGTCCTGGAACCAGATAGGAAAGACTTCAAATGTAGCAACTAAAAAAAAAATGTAAAAAAAAATGGTGATCAGACAAGAGCACTGTTGAGGCTTCTGTAAATATTGTGAGCCTGATTTAACAAAACATCAAAGAAGGCTGCTCATGAGGGCTGCTCTAATGCGGATGTTTTTTTCCCCACTATGTCTTTCTCTGGGCAACTGGGCTCCTAGTTTAGTTTACAGCCCGCATCAATGGGGCATAAGCACTTGCTATGTTGCACACGAAGGCTGCTTTGTGCGTTGCTTTGGTTCGTTGTTGTAGCAGTAGTCATGTCATGTCCTGTTATGTTGTGTAATGGTCCGTGTATGCTTCGTTCATTTGATATTCAATTGAAGTATTCAAAAATGACTTGTTATTTCATTATGTGTTTATGAATGTGATACGAAGAAGCAATTAACGCTTTGTTTTTCAGACTTTCGATTTCGTGGTCAGATCAAAAGTAGAACATTTGAAAAAATGACTTAGGGACAAAATTGATTTTGATATTTATTTTTTTCCGATTGCTGTGACCCCGGAAATTATTTATTGACTTCCAGCTGCTGCTTCTGTCAGACCAGTCCGAATATAACTTTACCATAGGCTATACACAATTTAACCTAAAGACTAGGGTTAGCCTAGGCTATAGGCTATTTAAACGTCCCCTCAGCTGACAATCTAGGTTTTTCTTATTTGAATTGTTTGCTCTGCTTGTGAATGAAGTTGTGGTCCACTTTTTGCTAAAATAGCAGCCTATATTTCACATGTCTTCGTCCGAGTGGTTGTAGTAGGCTAGTGATGGCACAGAAAACTCCTGCAGCTGTTGTGAGCAACGCGAGCATGCGCAAAGAAACCAGTAGTTGGGGAAAAGCAGATATACAAATATGTAGCAGATATACAAATAAAATAAGATATACAATATAAAAGCAGATATACAAATATTTTACTGATGCATCAAAGCCTTCGATATCGAAGGCTTTGTGATGCATAACACCGGAAAACATAACAACGGGGCAATGCTACAGCGGACTTCAACTGCCACCTCGTGGCAATAAGTTGAAATACAATTCAATGTGCGTGAATTAAGTGGCCACTTCTAGGGAATTCCAATGTGCAAAAGAACCGCACTCACTAGTTCGTTGTCTTGTTTTTATTCTTTATTGTAGCACCATGCCTAAAAAACAGACGCGTTTCGGCGTCAAGCCGTCCTCAGTGTGTCAACCCACTGTAGCCAACTTCCATGCAATAACATCAGTGGCGGTTTTAGGTACGGGCGAACCGGGCGGTCGCCCGGGGCGGCATCTTGTATGGGGCGGCACGAGCGCTTAACCCTATGAGCCCGACTGACGCAAAGTGCGTCAAAAAACACTCATGGGGGCGCTCGTGGAGGATCTCGCCTGGGGAGTAATTCAGTCTAGAACCGCCACTGAATAACATGGCCTGAGGCTACTACAGACTAATCATTAGGCTACTTCTATAATCATGGAGCAACGATTTGGGCGAATGCAATGTTCAAGAAAACAGGCACGAGAAGGGAGATGATTTTCGGACGATTCAACAATGAAACTGAGTTGCGCAAAGTCGCGCAGTTTGTGGTTTGCCAGACAATATTTTCTGTCGCTAAAATTGCCAAAAGTCGCTAAAGCTAGCAACAAATAGCCTAGTCACTAAATTGGCAACACTGAGCACTGAAAGACCAAGAAAGTGACTTTGAATTGACTTCCAGGTCACAGCAATCGGAAAAAAAGAAATCTCAAAATCAGTTAGCCCTGAGTCCGTTTTTTAAATGTTCTACTTTTGATCTGACCACGAAATCAAAAGTCTGAAAAACAAAGCGTTATTTTGTTCTTCGTATCACATTCATAAACAAATAATGAAATATCAAGTCATTTTTTTTATTTTTTTATTTTTGGTTCTTAATTGAATATCAAATGAACGAAGCATACACGGACCTGTAATGTCAATTACGTTTGGTTGTTGATTGGCCACTCTAAATCTCTATTAGAGGTGCTAGGCCTATATGTAAGACATGTATTGTAATATATCATAAAATGCCATCAGAGATTAAGGAAGCATTATTTTCAAATGCTGGCTCCACTGACAAAAAAACAGCCAGCCATATATTCACAATTCAAATTCAAATTTTGCCACTGTCGGGTGGAAACTCATATCTTCAAATCCATTTATTCTCACATATTCGAAAAAACTTTTCTTTCTAAAAATAATTCAACATTTGTGTCATCAAATAAAAGAAGAAAAAAAAAAACAAATTGGAGATTTCCATGTTTTCACCTGACAGCAGCGATGCAGCCTACAACTGTCAACTAGTTTATGTTTATCACACAGCTAGTAGCATTTTGACCTTTGAATTGCCATATTATCCATTTTAATGCTCCGAAATGTTTTGATTTTGGATTTTTGACCATTTTAACCACCTTGTTAATATCATAGACTGTGGGATAGGGACGTGAATCCTCCAGTACGCTAGGTGGCAGTGTATTGTAATCTCTGCCTGAAATTGGACGTAGAAGTAATATTCCATGTGATTCCGAACATGACTGTAGCTTGACTTCACGTTTCTCTCAGTCCCCAATTTAATTGAAAATGGTGCGTAAATTGAAATTTCACGAGAAGAAGCTCCTAAAAAAGGTAGATTTCATAAACTGGGAAGTCGACAATAACTTGCACGAGGTTAAAATACTACGAAAATATCATATCGAGAAGAGAGAGGACTACACAAAGTAAGTGATGCAGCTAACTATATTACTAGCTAATGTGAACCTCCGTGTCGTGTTTGCGTGTTTAGTACACATATAATGGGTGTGATGTGGTTTTGTTTCTTTTATATAATAGGTACAACAAATTAAGTCGCCATATAAGAGAATTATGCAGAAAAATCAGGGACCTAGACGAAAAGGACGGATTCAGGTCTCACAGCACTTCACTTCTCCTGGAAAAGCTGTGAGTGTTATCAGATAATGTCTAATAAGGGCTCTGGTGTTATTTAGGATTGATGATGGTTTTGGAATGGGCTGACCTGGGCAGTAGAGCCCTGGCCAAATGTAGCCTATTACATCAGTAAGTTGCCATTGACTTAATGTTTGCCTTAACTCCACAGGTACACCGTGGGATTGATCCCCACCAAACAGAACCTCTCTTTAGTTGAGAATGTCAGTGCCTCCTCCTTCTGCAGGTAAGATGGATTGGCACTCTGCCAAATGCTCATTGTGCCCTTTGTCTTCATGAACAAAATGTCCTATGTAAACAATATCTGACCTAATACAGCAGGGCGGCCGCCTGGAAATGTTCAGTGTCCCATTACCCTTACTTTATCAATTGTTGAAATGAATTAATTACTGAAAGTGACGGTTCTTTAATATTCTTTTTTTTCTTTTGCCTTCAATTTTTAGGAGACGACTTCCAACAGTAATGGTGCGATTACGCATGGCTCAGGATCTGAAGACAGCAGTTACCTTTATCGAGCAAGGACGTATCCTTACTAAACCTATAGAATAATACAACAGTAGGGCTGCACAATTGATTTTAATATTTGAAATATGCTTAGCTGATAGCTAAGGCTGCAATTGTGCAACTCTGTCTTAATGGTTCGTCTTGTCACATCTGTGATTTTTACATTCATGTCATCTTTCCTGTGTGACCGAGAGTTGTTGTGCTTCCCATGCACTAGGGATGCTTACCAATCAAAAGTGGCCTAACCTAGTGAAGTGAAATGTGCTACACTACTCACAAAATGTTAAGGATAACTGGCTTTCGGGTGAAATGTGCTGAAAAAAGTGCTGAAACACTAAACTGTTAAGACATGCGCATGCAAAAATTTAGAGAAGGATTTTAGGTTCATCCTGAAATTTCGTGAATAGTGTATATTGAATTGAAAGTTGAAAGTTGACTTTTCACAACCAAATCAAACTCAGTGTGTCGTATCATATGCATGATTCGGATTTCCCTTGACTCCTGTCTAAGACATCAGAGTTGGACCAGAAATCGTTACAGATCCTGCATTCCTCATCACCAGGTCAGCTTGTGTAGACCTTTTCCATGAGTGATTCCTTGCTGTGTGATGTGGGGTGTCATATTATAAATAGCTTTATGTAATTTAATTATGTGTTTAATTCTATTGTTATAGGAATATGGAGGACTTTGTAACATGGGTTGATTCTTCCAAGATTAAACAGCATGTCATGAATTACAATGAGGAGGTAAGGAATATGCTGGATTTTGAATACAATTTTGTTGAAAATCATATACTTAAGGCACATTACTGTCATATTCTTACCATGGCAAGATATTTTAACATTATGTATGATTTTGTTTGTTTTCAGAGAGATGACTTTGACCTTGTGGTGTAGACTTCTACAGAGAATGAAGCCATTTAAGCAGGCCTCTGTTTGGATTTTGCCTCCGGTATTTTATACATAACTAAAACATCAGAAAACAACTTGTGTGGAGCATTTTCATGTGTTTTATATTAAAAAATATTTCTGTGCAATAAAGAATACTCATAGTTATGTGTCCTGTATACCCTTTCTGAAACACCTACAATTTGCCATTTACTAATCTACCATTACCATTGTTAACCACATCTTATAACATCACATTAAGTCACAGAGTTAATAATAAGCTATTAACAATTGGAAGTCAAATGCACTTCAAAATCCTGTGTAGATGTCAGACACTGAAAATATCTTATCATACTGAATGTCAAGATTACAATTGCCTCACACCTATTTGTGCATGATCGGAGACCGGAAAAGTTACTTCAAATCCAAACATGGGTGTAACCACATTCCAGAAGACATCCGAGACCAAAGCATTAAGCATGACAGCTTCTCTGGAGCTGCCAATGATCCGGCACCCGACTGTTCTTTCAGTACAAATAGGAGTTCCTGAATTTGGTGGTCTCAGAGCCACCAGAAACGCACATACACAATAAGTGTGATCAAAAACACAGCAACAGCTGCCACCTTGGCATATGTGGATCGAGTGTTCAAGTACTTGGCATCACTGCGGTACTTTTTGGAGAGGCTGGACAAATTACTGGCTTTGGAATCCAATGCTACAGGAGGAAAAGATATATTGATTAACATATACATAGCATGGACTTAACTGTGCAGCAACAACATAACTGAAGCAATACCATTTTGACAGAACCAGGGGGAATAGCAGCCTATTAAGAGTTTCTCACAGTTAAAGACTGCTCTCAGCCTGTGGCGCTAACCGATCTCTGGCAATATGCAAAGAAGAGCGTTTTAAGTCTAAGTGTTTTCACCTTATTTTACAAGAGGAGTCTATAATACATCTTAGTCTCAGTCTTCACATGCTTACCTGACAAAGCCTCTCCTCTCTGAAGTACTTCCTCAATATTTGCTACCATTATCCTTTGGACATCCTGCAGTTCTGTGTTGATGCTGTTCACGTTCCTTCGTGCTCTGCTGTCAATGTATGACTTTTTTGCCTTCTGGATGTATGTGTCTGAATATAGAGATTATTTGTCATAAACAATTCTGTTGTTAGGTTAAATATTTTTTTAAACGAGTAAAGTCACTCACCAAACTCAATGAAGGAATAAGGCCGTGAAACTGTAGGTACCTTTCTCCCATACTGCTCATTGAACTCGGTTTCTAGGTTCTCCAAGAATGCAAATGCAAGTTTTCTGGGGAAACCAACCTCACACAAGGCCAAGTAGCAAACACCTTTCTCTATGGCCAAACTGGTAAAAAATAAGAACATGACGACATGAAGAACTTGCACAACAACAACAAAAAAATCACTGAATACTTAGCCTGGTTGACAACAGGCTTGTGCAAAATTTTAGAATTGGCCTCCATTCAATTCATGAATTAGAATGTGAATTGAATTGGCTCCACCCCACATGAAATTGAATTGGAATTGGAATAGACTAGGTGCACAAAAGGCTCTTCCTGTACACTCATTTATTTCCAGTGGAAATTAAACTGTTGTAACGGCATCTTCTGTTATATTATGCTCGTTAAATCTTCCACTCTGACACTGAATATCTTGTTTCATAATAATAATAATTATAATTATAATAATTTCAAAACATATAAATCTTTCTTTGTCGTAACGTGCTGATTCTCAAGTGCAGCATCCAACCGGGTCCATGTAGACACTAATTGCATTCCCAATAGCAGCAGGCTCAAACATACCTGGCTCCACCGAAAACAAACGAGCGTACAGAGAGCCTTTCCTGCATGTAGCCTTTTGGACAGGAAGTGAAATTAAATTCAAGGCAATTCAAAGAAATTCCACAGTCACACAACAGAAAGAATGTGTTGAATCTCTCATACATTCAGTGTTGGGAAAGTTACTTTGAAGTTACCCATTATAAATGTGGTTCGGATTACTCTAAAGCTTCACACTACACTAATGATGTATATTAATTTATCTGAATTTCCTTGCATTTCAATTATACTAAAGTAGCTTTAGATTCAATTTTTTTCTACTTCAATTCAAATCAAGAATTGAAGAATTTAATTGGAATTTAATTCAATTCTGAATTTTTGCACAACCCTGATTGACACCAGACCGCATATCTCAATTGAGATTCATCTGGGTTCTCCCAAGCTACTGAATACTTGTCTATACTTGGGGCAGCCGTGGTGTACTGGTTAGCGCATCGGGCTTGTAACCGGAGGGTCGCCGGTTCGATCCCCGACCAGTCCACCACAGCTGAAGTGCCCTTGAGCAAGGCACCTAACCCCACACTGCTCCCCGGGCGCCGCTGGTTGGGCAGGCAGCTCACTGCTCTGGGTTGTGTGATTCACCTCACTGTGTGTTCACTGTGTACTGTGTGTTCACTAATTCTGTTAAATTGGGTTAAATGCAGAGAACTGAATTTCCCTCACGAGATCAAAAAAGTATATATTCATTTTTTATTCAGCTAGTACTTACTGAAAATGCATGGCCCCAGCCTCTAAAGTGCATCTGCTGGGACTTTCACCGTTGAGTTTGCGGCATAGCTGCTTAGCTTGACTCTGATATTGTTGAAGATCCCGACCCGACTGCAAAAAAGAAAAGAAAATAGTTCAAATTGATCTTTATGTGGACGCCAGCAGAGATGGGAAGTATTTGGGTCATATTTATTTTTCTAACAACTTTTTACTTTACTCCCCTAAATCGTCACAGATGTATTTGTACTTACTACACCATAATTCAAAACGTTTACTTTTTAAATACATTTTAGCTGAGTTGTCAATTCTTTTCATTTGAGGTCATTGTGTGCTTTCCCAACATCAAGGCTGATTTCAACGTAGATGGATGGGACAACAATAGTGATGTAAAAAGGGGGGTGACTTTACAACTGTAGGGGTGACACTTTTTGGAACACCAAAACAATGATTTGCCCCCTTTCAATATAAAGGCATAGCCTACTGTAAACTGTTTCTTCAATAGCCTCACTCACCTATGTCTACCCACATGAACATTTAACACAACTTGAACCATTACAACTACTGCTTAGCTTGACTTATTTGCCAGCTAGCATGATGAACGTGGAACATGTTTTGAGCAGTCAGTCCATGTTGTCTACTGTAAAGTCCAAAGTTGACAAAAGACCAAGTTGCACACCTGCCAGAAAACATGGGATACTGAACCAGACCACAATGAAACACACATGTTAAGCTTCGGGTAAAATGGCACCTAATCCCCACTTGTCTGAAAGTGCAAAACTACAGTGCATTCTCCTCCAAGCACTTTGGGATGCCTGGAGCACAATACTGCACAATGCCCCCATACCAATGTGTTGCTGCACCACATTCTAAGCCATTCCACGCCTCTAAGACCTAACCGTACAGGTCATTCAATATGTTATGTATGTATCTTCACAACTAAACAAAAATGCCTACACAATCATTGTTTGTTTGTTTTTCACTGCATTAAATTCTTGTGCATTTGTGTTGCATTTTGCATGCATCCCCAAAAATGTAATTTGATTTGGGGAAAGGGAAAATAATAAAACATTCAAAATGACTTTCGAGACCAACTGTTTTGAAAAATGTCACATTTCCTGAGCTTGGACTAGATAGGCTAGTGTAATAGTGGGCCATTTGGGGCGAAACTGATCTGTGATAATAACACAAGTGAACGTGCCATAGTACACATCTTTGCATATAAAACATAACGTGGTTTATCACATACATTCGAAGAAAAATCGCTGAACTTAGTAAATAGTTGGCATAGTTTACGCGTGCTATAAAAGTTATTCAAACCTGTTCATCTTCTTGAATTGATGCTGCAAGGGGCAATCCGTCGGCCACTCGGACAATCATTGTAAGCAGAACCATCCTGCTACTGTATGGTTTTACAGGGTTTTTAGAGTATGTAATTAAAGCTTTGACGGTACCGCATATATTTAGTGCAAGTGGGCTACGGAGAATGTGCTGAGCTAGAGGCTAGAGAGCCGCCGAGCAGGGCGAGAATGTGTGTCTGCAAATACAGTCCGACGAAATCTCCAATGTCTACAAACAAAAGTTCCGCATCCATCGTTGTACAGGTGTTGGATTTATACAGTCTATGGATAAAATCAACAATGATGCCTCGAGGTTGAGCATAGTTCAGGGAAATTTAGCCTTTTCCACTTTTATTTGTTCTTTCATTGTAAACCGTATGTCAGTGTGACATTCCATGAGTCGTCGGCATTTCCTCATGCCTAAAAAGCACACATCAAAATATAACATAAACATTGGGATTCATTTGGTTTACACATTAAATTGAATTACTCCAAAATAGCTGCATTGAATGAATTCTTATTGCGTATAGCCGTTGAATGTTTCGACAATCATTTAACCTTTCATCATCATAGCAGAGACCGTGGCAGATGAATAGGTGGCCCATCGATTATTAATGTCTGTATGCTGGAATTCACATGCAAGACACGGGCGACAGTTTGAGCGAGTTGTAGATCCCGCATGTAAGAGCTGCCCTTTTACGGTTTTCTAACTAGAAAACTGCAACGTTGTTAATAAGACACTATAAAGTAAGTACTAACAATGCTGTTGTGAGCGTATGAATCGTGATTTTCTGGTTCAGCAACGTCAGTCTGTGCGGAGGCGCCCACAGTGTTCGAAATGCCTCGGTTTCTGTTTCTTTGTTGTGCCACCGTTGTTGTTGTCATCCTTTCGTTTCTTTTGGGCTTCTTATTTAATTTCTAACTAGATTTCGGGTATTATGGTATTTGCTCCAACATTCTAGGCAGTTACACCATGTGGACACAATTTAAGCATTACAGCTGTGGGTTAGCTAGCTAGCTGACGTTGGTTCTGTGGCAGCTTGCAATGGGTTAACTTGAATGCGCCGATCTCTATCAAATTGCTGCTATGCCATACTTACTGTATGGGTAATATTGGCTTTGTTAATTGCTCTCAGACGATGAAATATGCCACTGAGTATGTCTTTTTAATGACCAGAGCCTATTGCATCTAGGCCAAAGTTGTACGATATGGTTGCACAGCTGCTCACAGCTGTGCGGTTCGTGTCACCTCGCTGCTGTGGTGAACAGAGCTGTGGCTGTAGCTTACTGTCAGTCAATGTTTTTGAATTAAGGTGTTGCTGGTATGAGTTAGGACGAAACAAAATACTGAAAGATGCAGGGATTTTTTTTTTAGGCAAAGCCGTCCTGGCACATTTCCCTTTATTTACAAATTGTCCGCACATCTACCTTCCTAGAATAAATCTGAACTGTCGCGCGATGTTTTCTCGTGGGCCTCATTTTTGTGTTGCCAATTTTTTCCAATGGTATCAACCGTGTTTTCTCATTTCATCTGTCCCGACTGCCTCCTGTACCTTCTCGTGCGGTTTGCTAGCTGCCTGCAAGAGGGCGATTCACACAAGGCCCATTGTGTGGCACTCCAGCTTGACACGAGAGATCAGAATAATTGTAAATATGTCACTGAAATGTATGTTGCACACGTTGACGCCGTTATGTTGTCAACATTGTAAATCGTTTTAATTGTGAAAAGAGACCATTAAGCGTGCGTTGGAGGCATTTCTGGTTTCTCTACGAAATACTCTCTTACAGAGAGCAGTGTGCAATGCTTCACTGGAAAATGTTAATCACTTTTTCTCATTAGTCAACTTCCTCATGATGAAGCTAGATGTCTGTGCCAGGCCATGAGTCTGCACTGTAGGTCAGTCATTACAAACACACATTCAAAGTTCAATTTTAAGGTGAAAAGCTTTAATGTGATGAGTGTGTGGATATTTGATTGGTTGTATGATTAGTCACTGGGACAAGTTAGTTTTGCCGAAGAATTATACAACAGCTATAAGTTCTATCAGGTGTTCTGCTCAAAGTTTGATTTTTGGAGATTCAAGATGCACAGCCCATTTTTTAAATACCCTGTAATGTGCACACGCAATGTCCTTGCATTTACGTGTTGAGTTATTCTTCCTTTGCTTTTTTGCCTCTTATAGGTTTAACACTGAGATGTAGTGGGCTAACGGCAGGGAGTGAGGCGATGGGCTGCACCTCAGCCAAGCAGTTGTCAGCTGTACCCAACGAGGACGAGGGCCAGGGCAAGGCTTACAGCAATGGAGATGCCTTTTCAGGTCAGTTAAACAATTTTATCAATCGTTTGTTCACCATGGGCAGTTTTCGTGCAAAGTAATACATGTCATTGCCTTGATAATAGACGCAAGTATTTGTTTGGTTATTTTAAAGTTATGCTGTTATTTATTCAATGGCTGATTGTTATGCATCTATCTTTTGCTTCATTTAGAAGAATACAGAGCAAAGGGAGTGGACAAAGTAAAGTATGCGCACGGTGAAGAGGACCAAGTGAATGCATGCAACCAGGAAAACCTGGTAAGATGACAAACAAGCTCAGGTCTAGAGTTACAGTCCTGCATCTTCAGCCCTTCTCTTACTACTACACATAGAAATTCTGTTTTTCTTCCACGGTTGTGTCCTACCAGACAGTTTGTGGATTATATTGCAATTGTGTGTACTGTATACTGTGAATTGAATTGCAATGGTGTGTTTTGATTTCACCCATTTAGCTGATGCTTTTATCCATAGCGACTTACAATGTTTTGTGGGTTTATTGCAGGAGAAAAGCACACTTTTGCAAAAGGGCAAACTAAAGGATAGCCAGGGTGTTAATGGCAACAAGATAAGGTAAGTGGCGTACCTCATCTTCAACTGTGTGGATAGTGAAGTGGTGCAGTTTTTTTTATTATCTTAAAATCAAAACAAGGTAATAAACATGACAGCAGAAGATGTGCCACGCAAACTGTTTGCACTGAACTAAAGTAGCAGGTGGCTTGAGTGTTTGAGTAAAACTGCATAGTTAGGGATGTTTTTTTTTTTTTTTGCTAATCAATATGGATGAGGATGGATGGTGCTGTAGTATGGATGTACAACTTTGTGAAAACGCTAAGGGAACATTTTGTTTACAAAACATTCCATAGTCTTGTGGACAGACCCCAAGTATTAAGTCACATGCTGGAGTTATATTTTATAATTTACAGTGGTCTTCCACTGTAATGGCAGGGTGCCTGCTGTTGTGACTTGTGAATCATTCACTTGTGAGTTATTTTGTTCTCATTCCATGCAGTATCCACTCGTCTGAGAGCCAGCAGGAGTTTTTTAGGATGCTGGATGAGAAGATCGAGAAGGTAATGAAATACCTGATTTAACCCCATTGTAACAGTATGTAGACGTGGTGAGAATTTGTTTCTAGGAACCAATGTATGGAAGCTTATAGACACTGTCTAGCCATTATCATTTCCAGAGCAGACCCACATGATTTATTTTCCATTTCCAGGGGCGGGACTACTGCTCAGAGGAAGAGGATGTCACATAGCACAGTTCTGAATTTTTATTCACTTCCTCTCAAGGCCTGATTCCCGGTCTCTCGTCATGGCCAACTTTCGTCTCCTCTCCTCTGCGAGCGCTCACAGGATGAGCAAAAGCAATATGGTGCAAACACAACACTACTCCACCAACGCATTGAGGCAAGGGCAATTCTAACTGATACATGTTTTCTACGAAGCCCTTATAGGTTTTGTGTACCAACACTTTGACATACATTTCAATAGTAATATATATATATATATATATATATATTATATATATTACTATTAATATAATATATATATATTCATTCCCCTATTGTGTGGTAACACACAACTATTGTGAGGTTGTGCAAAAGTGTTGGGATAGAACACAAAAGCAAAGAGAACAACTGGTTCTCAGTAGTGTCCCCTCAGGGGCTTCGTCCGTCTGTCAGGAGAGGAGACGGGTCAAAGTTGGCCATGGAAGAGTAGAGGGATGGAGCTTTGGCAAAAGCCATGTTCAGACTGTCTAGCTATGCCCCTGCCTTATCCTGTTGCTGCCTATCTAGAAGATTTGAGAGAGAAAGAGGAGTTGTTGTTGAACACTAAGGCAGTGCTGGACACCGTTCTTTTTGGCCATGTTTGATTTTGAACTTTTTGCAAGTGATCAGGATTTTTGTTTCTTTGTAGTTTTGAGATGCTAAGTGATGCCTTTTTGGGGAAGGGAGTACACCCCAGATATTTGTTACTGTTCCCAAGCACCAGAGCTATTTTATTTCAGATAAATGCCATTCCATTTAGCACTGTTACATTCTTACAATACATTTATATTTAGTAAAGCACCCTAAATGAAAATAATCATTCTTGACTCATTGGCTTGTATTTCTGTTTCACTCAAAGACAGCAATTTACTGTCATTCCAAAGAAATTCCCATGCTGCACTCATTCATAGACAAATATTAGGTGACAGCTGGAATTTCTAACCGGACATTTTTCTTTCCTCTGGCCTTCAGTGAAACTTCTTGCGGTCATTATCTTGCGAGTTGTGTGGTCTTCATCTGTACATTTTTTTCTAGTCTTTTTTTTGTAACTTATGCTCCACTTCTGGATCATGTGTGCAAATCTCAGGACACTTGTGCTGTTCAGTATTGACTGCGATTTACTGTAGAAATACACTTTACTATCGGGAAATTTCAGTTCTAGAATCCATTCTCCAGTAGTATCTATCTATATGTGTTGCCATGCAAAGAATGTAGGACCAAATAACTATTTAAAATGACTTTGTTGTATCTGCAGAACCTCTGCTGTCTAACACAACAAAGGTCAGATAACACAAGATTGAGTTTAGAAGTTGAAGGGTCATTTGAGTGGATGATGTGTAAATGGCAACGGTAAGTGCTGGATCGTCTGAGTGGCTCAATATATGTAGAATCAGCTGTGAGCAGTCTTTTGGTTTACTTGATGCAAGATACAAGCCAGTCCTGCATACAGCCCCGTGTATGTTTTATTCCTGTAAGTCACAGTAGAGTGTGTCCAAATGTACCTGAAATGTTTACTTCAAGTATTGAAATCACAAAGTACGGCATTAACATGTATAAGTATACATGGACAGTATTGTAATGTCTTAGTATCCAGCCATGTGAAATCCTTAAACTGCTCTAGATATAATACTCTATCTAGGTTATACTTGCCAATCCTACAGATCTGTTGAAGAGACTTGCTTGACCTCCAATTCATTTTGTTTTTCTACTAAAAACAATAAAAAAAAACATGCATTAAATATTTTTGCGCCTGTGTTTTAATGGATATCATCTGTTCAAATCTTGGGTTTACATAGAACACAAAAACAATTTGTAATGTCTTTAGTAATAAAATGAGTCACCTTCCTGGAAAACTAGCTCATGAGTTGGATAAAAGGATACACACCCTTCTCGTTCTGTGTGTGTGCAATAACCTGTTGCCATGGCCTAGCTCAGTATAATTAGCAGGAAGTGGATTACACCAATCAGCCTATAGCTTCCACAAATTAAAAAATAAACTTCCTAACAACTCAAATGTAGAGGAAAAACAAAACTTTCCCAGGAGGCATGTATTTAGGAAGAAATGTAATGTCATTTTTTAACTATGAAATGTAGGAACAGAAGAATGTCATTTAATTTTGAAATGTAGGAACAGAAGAAGCCCGTGTGATACTCCTGCCACTGGCTCCAACTCACCGGAGGCAGTTCTCCCAACTGGCATATGTTTATGTCCATACCAGGCACTCTGGAACAACCCTATTTAATTCCCATTCCCATGTCTCGTCTCTGGAGCAGCTGAAGCAAGGTGAGGTCCTATTAATTATATGGCTTCTGTTGAGACTCAGGGAGGTATCCTACGCTTGCGGTGCTGTCGACGACCCTGATCTTGGATGTCAACAGGGGGGTCAGGGGTAACGAGGCCTTTGCTAAACCTCTGGTACACGAGTGTGGAGTCCGATGCTACTGCACACAGCAGCATGGAAGCACCTCTGCTCAAAACCCACCGCACCCTGTGTGACAAAAGGAGACAACAGCAAAACACAGCCTAGTAATTACAATGTTCCCAAAGCATCACGGCGGGACAATGAGAAGGTAATCAGTACACTAGGGAGCACCCTCACATTCTGTCCACCCCCACACACCAGAAGTAGCTTAAAGTAAAGGGAACAGAATCATTTAATTGTTAGTAGTGGCGCTCCACAGCTAAATACTGTCTTTGCGCACTGGCTGTTTTAGCTGCTCACACAATGGTCTTGTGCGCTGTCTCTCATATTCATGGACAATGTGTCAAGCTAGGCAAAACATACATATAAGGTTAACTGTCATTCTGACGCATAGGAAAATGGGCTTCTCCTTTCACTTGTATTAGACTCTGAACATTATCTGCGAGGTTATTCTGAGGAAAACAAAAGGTGTGTTTTCTTACTCTCGGTGACTAAGCTTTCTGTGAGCAGGCAGCGGAAGCACAACTTGCGCTACATCCCCTTCTTTCTCATAGCCTTGTAGGAGGACTGCTTCCAGCCTAGGACAGGTGAAGCTGGACACACACTTCCAATGACGCACTGCAAGATAATAAGAGGTTTGTTGGGTAGCAAGTACATATAGTTTTAGTAGCATTTGGGGGAATTCAAGTCAGCCTCACCTTCTGTGAGATCCATGTAGACAAGGAATGCAGAGTGTACCTGAGCACTATCGCCCACGTCTAATCGTATGAGGTCGACATACTGCCAAAACAGACACGAAGTCACTTTCTAAAGCTGTTTGTTTTTCAAAGAGCTGTACCAAAACCAACCTTAATTGCACTCAACGTTACCTTAGGGTGCTGCAAAATCCAATTAGGAGGGTCTCGATAGACCGGTCTTTCATCCGACGTCTCATCAGCCATTCTATTGTGTTGATGCTCCTGCTGATAGCATCCAGTCCACTGATCTGTAAAGAATAACTTTATAGTATTCTTTATAGATCAGTGATCCAGCCACATTGTCGACTGTCTGCTCGCACGCAGCATTCGGCGCAGGCGCAGCATCTGCATCTGTAGTGTTTACGTCCGACTATGAAATAGTTTCGGAGGAAACCTGGCCCAGCAAAACATTGTGGCCTACCGCACGTATCACCTAAAGATGTTAAATATTGCAATTTGAGTATTCAAAGTAGGCGTACAGAAGAAGACGTCCCAGCAAAAGACTGGAGTCGATATCAAAGGGTAGGCACCAATGCACCAAAATATGACCCATTAAAGTACACATTGTGACTGTATTGAATGACATATAGCCTAGTAGGCAGCCTATGTGTCTCCTAGTTTGTGACACACACACACACACACACACACACACACACACACACACACACACACACACACACACACACACACACTGTGATATACAACTGTTAAGCCAAAATTCACTTTATGTCATGATTACAAAGGCTGAGGCATTACATTTAAAAACAAAAAATTAAGCCATCAGAAAGACAAAATCCATTTAACCAATGAGCACATTCTCTAACAGTTAAGTATCATTTTTACACAAAGTGAAAAAAAGTAGCTTTAAAATACATTTTAAAAACCACTGCTTCTCCAGACTTCTATGTGATAGGAGTGTCCAATAATGCCAAAATGAATTTTGCATCTAAACAGTATTTCTCCATAGAAGTCTTCAGTCCAGACCTGTCAAATTGGGTGCATCATGGAATGAAAATTTAGAATACCCTATATGGTTGAGCAACTGAAATCCTATCGGGCAGGAATGGGACAACATTTCATTCTCAAAACTAGAATTTTGTTAAATGAAGAGGTGAAGCAGCACAGTGGTAACCATACCAGTACCATTAAAAAAAACAAAAAAACAAAAAAACATGTTGCTGGCATCAAATTCAAAATTAACATATATTTTCCATAAAAAGTCAAAATTAAAAATGTTCATTATTGACATATGACATATTGACATATTGTCTAGGCCTATGTCTTTCTTGCTGCTAAATATGGGTTTATGAGACTTGCATAGGCTACTGTAATCACATTCTGTTTTAAAGTAACACTGAAGCATTTTCCTCTGGGGCACGAATGCTATTTGTTTATCCAGCAAATAACGATGTCCACAGACAAGGTAGAGTATGTTGCATGCATGATTTTATGAAAATATTATGTATTGCGACATTGAAGCAAGTCAGATGTTTAGTTCCTTATGTCTCATTCCCTCGTACTACAGAATCGCTACCCGATCTGGTAAACTTACATAGTGGTTTTATAGCCGATAGAGGACCGCGAACAACAATACAGACAAGGCAGCACTACATCCTTTGAAAGCACCTTATAAATAAATAAAATAAATAAATACACTTACTAATGATATACAAAGACACAAACAAATCCGGTTATAAACTGTATATCTAGTTATTGACCCTAAATACACAATGAATTATAATGAACATGAGGGATAAACATGTTAAAACATTACATAGGTAAATTGTTCTATGTTAATTAACTGTCTATAAAGAAGCCATCATGCCCTATAAGAATACAATCAATCATCACCGATGGACCTGGGGCAGGGGTAATACAAAGGAAGATTAGTGGTATTATATGTTGAGCCTTAAGCCTGAAATGTGTTCAAATGTGGTGTTTGATGTTTCTGTGTAAAAATGGTCAGTTGTTCACTTTAAACAGTGAATAAAATAGCAAGCGGCAAGGGAATTGTCACAAACTTTTGTTTGCTGAATTTGCACGCACCATTGCCATTAAACTCAACATTCCACTTATCTCATTTCTTACTACACCCCTCTGGTCTTGTGTAGCATTCTGGTGTAACCTGTATTATGTGGCGAATGTGTGGTTCAGCCCTGCACTGGCTTGCAATTGAATCCATGAAGTTGCAGTGTCTCGGATTGGGAGGCAGCCAGGTGTGTCAGCAAGAGACTAAAAGTCATGGGTGCTAGCATCTGTCGCTAGAACGTCTCTCAACATGTCATGAGGGAGGTCTACTCACTGCACAGTTTGCATACTGGCTGGCTATCATTACACTACCATATATTGTGGTGTCACCTCTACATGAGCTGTTTTATTCTCATACACAGTACCGATGACCACCCGGCACCATGTTTTGCTGGCTTGCAACTTCTTTTAGTAGTCAGGAATGGACAGGATTATCATCTGACGATATGACATGTAATCATCAGTGCAGCTGCCTAATGAAAGGAAATGTAGAAGCAAATGCAAAGACAGGTTTGTGATTTGCATGCAGTCGCAGAAAACCCATGCACACGCATGCATGCACACACACACACACACACACACACACACACACACACACACACACACACACACACACACACACACACACACACACACACACACACACACACACACACACACACACACAATAAGGAAGGACACTTACTTTCTCCTGCGCTGATAGTAAAAGTCAATGATCCAATGCACCAAGAGGGGCCAAGCAATAGCAAGAGACATAGTGGCTGGAGACAAGCTGAAGGGCCACCATGAAATCCTCTAAAACAGACATAAACCTCTGGCTTCAGTTCTGTCTGACATGCTCATTTACACTATTTACAGTAAAAGAACACAACTGTGAAATTGCAAAGTTGCAAGCCTAACAATTACCTCCACAGGGTATATTCTGGTAGGCCTAGATGTTTACAATGGTCAAACATTTCTTTTTTTTTTTTTTTTTTTTTCAAATACGGCATCAGTTCATTAAACACACACAAAACATACTGTAGTATTACTCTTATATAATGTTACCTTTTTTGTTTCATTCGTAAGCTGCTCCTCTCTGAGTTCTAAGGACTTTGTCTGAAAAATAAGAAAACAATCCAATGTAATAGAAAGCGGATGTTGGTTAGGATAGGAAAAACACATAATACAGAGATGATGGCATTAACAATAATGTAAGATAAAAAAAAATGCGAAGTTTAATTGTTGACTGCTAATAAGTCATACTATTGATGATCAGACATCATCATGACACTTCCCTTCTGTAAGATTCTGTCAGTATTTCCTATTCATTGTATTTCTTTTGCGATCAGGGATGGCTAGTTAATTAATTTCACTTGACTCCCACTTGTGGACAGTAATTTTAAACTATGAAGTGCTTATCGTTTTGTTTTACAGTATCACTACTGAAATGTGTCCTTCAAACGTCGGTACCTGTGTGTCACTCAGGGCCTCAAGGGTGTTCAGCCTCCGCAGCACATCCTGCATGTCTGCCTGGAGACGTGTGAGCGCTATGACAACATCCTTGTTTATATCTTCCATGGCAGTCGGCTTGCTCCTCTCACTGTCCTGGCAATCTGTCTCGCTGTGAGAACATGGTTCTGTTCCAAGTGAGCTACCGCCTACAGGACCAGGTTTTAAAATGGACAAACAATATAATATTAGGCATAAAAGATGGCTTGCTTTCCATAACACGTTATGTTCACCATGGGGAATTTAGTAATTTGGATTTAAAGTAATGCAGCATCATTAAATAAATAATCTCCAACACACGGCTAAACAGTCTCACCTAATTATGACTAATAATCAGTAGAGTAACTGAGGCCCCACCTTCCATCTGGACTGAGCCTTGGTCTGGCTGGACTGTTCCATGTGCATGAATGTAGGGGGGACTGTGTTGTGGGTTTGGTTCCTGATTCCCACACTGACCGGCCTTGTTCCCTCCCTGTGGATTCTGCCTTCTGGCCCGACCTCCTTCAGGCGTTGCCAGCGAGATCCTGGGAACTGTAGCACCCTTGAGCAGGAAATGGGGAGCATTTGCCAGAGTATGACAACCATGATAAATGAAGTCAGATTATACAGTCACTGCAACACAGTTGAGAGCATGATGCAGCCAAAAGTCATTTATTGAACAGCAGGGAAAGGGCCAGAAGTTTGATTTACAGCTGCACCAAAAACACAGACTGTTTTCTTCTGTTCTGTTGGTTTTTGGTTCTGTTAATATCCAAGTAAACTACTTCTTAAAATAAGCGTTTCTTCTTGTAGCCTTCAAGCCATTCTAGTACATTTATCTCTGGGGAGATTTCCCACAGCAGATACTAATGCCAGGAACGATTTAAAAAAAAAATGATTAAAATAGAACTCGCAAACAAAGTGACTGTGAACTAGAATTTCTGGTTGAACAAGAGTAAACCCAACATGTAATTATGTAATTCATGTGCCGTCCCTCCTGTAATCATTCTGAGCAAAGCACAGGAAAAGCTTACTTCCTCTGGAGCGGGATGTTCTGAGGAGTCGCAGTTCACCTCGTTATCTGTGGCCTGAGTGTGGTGACTTTGTCCAGAGGCCACCCCTTTGTCATCTGTCGGGGTAATATCAGATCACAAGCGGACACCATCACTATGGACACTATGTGCACAACAGTGACTAACATAAGCCATGGTAAATGATGATGAACTACCATTAAGTTCTTGGCATGCTATATTACTGGAGTGAATCCATCAGGGAGGAGCCTAGCAAATCTCCACTTAACAGAATCGGGGGTATTTTAAGTTGACCACTACTGCTACAACCAACATTTGCCAGTAGCAACATCCGCATGCCAAAAGACACACACACACACACACACACACATACACACATGTTCAGTAGGGGGAGTACAATTTGCACTCTTCCACTTTCGCCTACAGCCCAGAAATGACATAATACTAGTCCAGGGAGAGAACCAGTACATTCCAAAAATCAGGTGCATTTCAATTTAACCACCACCAGTCATAAAAACATTATTATCCACTAGTGACATCAGCCAAAGGGCAATGCAAACTCAACGAGAGACCAAGACATGGACACACACATACATATATAAAAGGCTCTCTTTCACTTAATTTCTCCTACAACCCAGGCATGGTGGTTGTCCTTACCAGATACGGGTGCATCAACGCAGCAGAGGAGTTTCTCAGCTGGGGGCTCCAGGGAACAGGCCAGCTCTTCATCCTCCTCCCGAGTGTTGAGGGAGCTGGGAGTGCCGTTGCTCAGTGAGGGGCTGTTCTTCTCCACAACGGCGTTGTCAACAGGAGACCCACCTCTCCACCAAGTAACATCCACCATTGGTCCACTAAGGTCAACACACTGGTAGTCTGAAAGCAAGAGTTGAGAATGTGACACCAGTAGGGAACAGAGCTAGACAGAGAGCAATCAATCAATCAAGGCAGAAGAGGAACGTATGTGGTATCAGACACAGTCAATGCTGGAAGCTAAGCACAAACAACACACAAACAGACCTGAAGCAACTTTCAAAGAAATGACATTCACAATTCATGGATAGGCTATACCTTCTTTCTCCAGAACCACTTCCATCTCATCCTCAGAGTCATGTCCATCTCCGCTGTGTTCCTCCTCATCCTCCTCATCCTCATCATCGCCTTCATCACCTCCTTCCACTCCACATTCAGTGTCATTGAACTCAATATATCCACTGGCTAAATTCTGATCTGTTCCTGAATGAGGTGCTAGTTCAGAGACCCAAAAAATGATGAAGGTAAGACAGATTTCAAATTACCCTCTTCAAAACAAACACATTCACAAATCATTATTTTGCATTTGCACACTCCAAACACAACTGACTTTGTTTTAAATGTTGTACCTTTTTGTCATGAACACTTTTTTTGCTAAATAACACAGTGCCTATCAAACTGCGTTATACAAATTGCAATCCCTGTTGGCCATGGAATGAATCCCCACTCTGGGCGATATAACATACTTTCTATTTCAAATGAGAATATTACCTCATCAAACTGAGCCCAGCAGGTAATTAAATTAAGAACACCGCCGGCACCGCTGATGCCACTCTCATGGTGGGTACTACATGTAGTTTCAGATAACTGGCTGCATTTGGTCATTTCCTCTTTCTCTCGTTACTCAAGATTCTTATTTTGACCAATGAAATGAAACAATTCAATATCAAACCCCTATTTTTAGAGTTGTTTGACCTATATGAGCAAATATCACAGTGCATTATGGTTTCGAATACAGAATATAAATAACATTGGTCTGATATGGGAAAACACTAAAGCACATATTTAACATACCTCTGATGAACTCCACTGATCGCATTAGCTCACCATCATTGTCAACAAACTCATAGAAGTTGTCAAGAACATCAAGTAGTTCTGACACCTCTTCATTGATGGGAAATATCTCCAAAATCTGTCGTGGATGACATATTACAGTATATTAAGAATAGAAAACTGAACATGTTCATGGTTCTGGGAAAACTAAAAATGGGCTTACCAATTTAATTTCTTGAACATACTCCAGCATGGCTTCCTCTTTTGTCATGCTACCTAAAGCTTTCCATGCTTCCCTGTAGATAGATGTGTGTAAACGAGTTATTCTACTATGAGGTATTGAGATTTAGGCATTTCATCACATTCTTATTCATCTCACTATATATATTTAATAAATTATTCTTTTTTTCTCATTAAAAGTGATTGCACATAAAGGAGAACCTTTTAAAAAGATCTCTTTAAATGCCTTAACAGGCTAAGACATCTCTGTTTCACTCCTTCTATTACAATTAACTGATGACGTGGTAACATGCCTTTCATGTTATTTTGACAGCTAATTCGTCTACTGAGAAGAATATATTAGGACGTTAACTTAATTTAGCCTATTGTAATTTTGTAGAGAATTCAACTGGCTGAAATGTTAATATGCTATTAAGAAATCATTATCAGCATAATATAGCCTACCATTGTGCTTTCTCCTCTGTATTCCAGGAATTAGGTTTTGGGACATCACAAGGACCATGTGTAGCCTGCTTATAATAACTATAAAACATTCGCATCATATCTTGTGAGGGTTGATATGAGCCTGTTGAGAGGAAGAAGGTGGTCAATTGAGTGGGTTGTGTACAGTATATGGTGCGATAAACAGATTGATGTGAGACTGATGTGTTGCCAATTAGTCTAAGTAAAAAAGTATAGAACTTCAGTAAAGTATAAGCTATGAAATGAAATGATGGAATACAATAAAATGCATAAGCCTATCAATACTATACGTATATCTAGTGCAATAAACATACCACAGTGCAGAGACCTACGTGCGCAATTAAGGTCACCACAATTCCTCAAGGTTCACATATATGTGGTAGACATAGGCTACAATTAGTACTTAATTTGTACCGGACAAATGACAACATTTAAATTGATTTTTCAGTTCAGGTGACAGACTTAAGTGACATGACATCCATAGGTCATGACTCATGAAAGCAACAGGTCTGTCAAGATGTGGAGCATGGTGCACTCACCGTCAGCCGGTAAATTTTCGATGACTTTCACAGCAGCATCAAACCGGAGATGGTGGATAGATTTGTCAGTCGCCATCTCACTACCTTAGACAGTTCACAAATCACTACAGAGACAATAAGCTCAGAGTAAACATAGAGGCTTGACTGTATGTGGAAGCTTGTTTCATGAATATGATTTATGGAACTGCAGAAAAAAAAATAATGTAGCGTTATTGCAAGAAGTAGCCGAAGTTAAAAGATAGTTGTTGATTACCTGTTGATTAGGCTACCTGTATTATAATTTAATTGATCGGATAGGCTACTGGTGGGACGCAACATACGACTGATCTTATTGAAATATTGGTATCTTATTTCAATCTGACACCAAGTGCAATATCGGCAAAATAGGCCTATAGCCAAAACAAGCGTACTTACCATCGACTGAGGCATATTATGTGGATCAACTACTGCTACTTCTGTCAAGAACATATGTTGCAAAGGACGCCCTGGGAAATGTAGTATAAAAATTCACGTTTTGCCATATGTGTCTGACCTCTTCCTACGACATCCACAATGCTTTGCGAGGGGTATTTAAAATGGATGCATAGCCCACATATCCCGAAGGGGGGGGGCTCTCGTTCGCCTAAAAGCGCGTAGCCTATCGCCTACGTAATCTGGCTGGAGTATGAGGTTGTAGGCCTGGACTACTACTATATGTAAAACACAGCATTCGAAAATAGTCTGGTTGTTGATAGAAGGCCTATATAGGCTATCTTCTGCCTATTTGGTATTTTGCGCGCTTGCTTGCCATTCTTCTGGACACTCTTTTAAAGTGAAACATTGTCCAGCTCATTAACAAGGTCTAGGCTATACTGTTTGTAGGCAATAAGCTATAATGTCACACATTTGACCACTAATTCAAAGATATATTATAGCCTAGCAGGTTGGACACAGAATTGTTTTTCACCGCGCGTAAAATCCGCTCTCGTCTTCAATAGGCTACATTTTAATCAGTATCCTTTACAGACGAATTATATCGCACCGCGATGATCTCACCGCGCTGAAAAATGTGATGACTGTCAGAGCGAGGCTAGGAATCCCACAATACCAGGCGGGGGAGCTCCCTCTTCGACTGGAGCTGAACGGGGTTCAATGAAAGCAGAGAGAGCAAGTAGAATAGTAATGCAGAGGGATGTAAGATGGCAGAGCTACAAATGCTGCTAGAGGAAGAAATTCCGGCTGGTAAAAGTGCTCTTGTTGAGAGCTATCAGAATCTATCAAGGGTCGCAGAATATTGTGAGAACAACTATGTACAGGTATGTAGAGACACGCTTTTAAATATGATATGTTGTAATGAGCTGCCTTGTCGAGATAGTGGAAATTACTGAATTGTGGGAAAGCCGGAGACAGGAAATGTATCCCACCGATCAGGGAAAATATTTAGAGGCTTAAAAGATATCTCACGGTGACCGATGGCCTATAATGGTGTATTTCTCCTAATGTGGTGGAAATATTGGGCATATTTCTGTTCTTGTTCGTTATTCTCGCTTATTCTTGCCGAGCTACATCACTGATGCACACGGGTTTGAGTCCTCATACAGTCAGCCACAAAGCTGCGCGGAGGGTGTGTCTATGATCAGTCTGGGATCGGATGCATTCTCTCGGATGTTACAATGTAGCGGATTTAGCCCACCAATTTGACAGTCTGATCAGATAGTTTAGGCTGCTTCAGCGAAAAAAATGTAGGCTACATTTACATGATATGTCCCTGTCGGTGTAGGCGTGCCTTCTAAAGTAATCTGCTTCACCGCCTGATTGAACGCATGCAGCACATGCTATATTGTTCTTCTTCACACATTTCAGAATGTGCTGGTGATGTTCTACAGCATCCACACACAAAGGCAATTATCAACACGCCTGTCATTTGTGTTGATCGAATAACGTTGAGGAAAATTACAAAGCAGTCTGATTCCGTTTCAACATCAAACCGGTTTCTGAGCCTGCTTCCACAGCATAGGCTATGCGATCGATGCGTCAGCCTTATACTAGCCTACATTTTTCTATTGACCTAAACGTTATGCCTCCGTGTTTGTTAAAATTACCTGATAGATTTCTAGATACAGTTTAATCTAATGTGTGCTTGGGGGTAAAATAAAAATGGAGCCAAAATTCTGATATTTTGCTGTATAGATATTGAGAACAATTTAAGTCCCACATATTAAGGCCTGACCTGAATATATTTGATGGGCCTAGTCCCAATTGCATGTTTCAGAAGTGTAAGGTGCCTAATGGTTATAAATCTCTATGATATATAACAAAAATATTCTATTGACACATTTTTTTCAATAAATGTTGTCTAACAGCGTGTAGCTGTAAGACACATAGGCCCACATCTTACCAGCTTGATGATACATCATATTAGCTTGCATGACACATTGAATGTGTATGTTTGTGTTAGGCTACTGGCTTCAGTTACTCATTGCTCTCTGGTTATTATTCATATGATCCTGAAAGTAAGAGATATGATAGAAATTGAACTGGTCTCAAGAAAGACAAATGTACTGTGATGTGTTGTCAGAAAGCACAGAGTAAAGCTTAGGCTACATGTTGCAGGACAGACAATATGAGACTAAGACCGGATTGCATTGGAAAGACACAATGTATGTCCCAGCTTGGCTGCTGGGAAAGAAATTGAACTAAAACATGAAGAATGACTGGCTCTAAGTGAGCGTAAAGAGATTATGTAGCAGAGGGACTTCAAGTGAAAGTGCCAGACCAGGTCATCATGAGTGCAGGTCATCACTATGGTGAACAAATGTAGACCAGGAACACTCACAGAAGTTCAGAACTGCTATGAATAAACATGCTTCAAAGCACAATTACTGTATGTATCATGAAGTAATATTATAACTGGCCATTCTGTTTTTCTGCTTGGTTTAGTTGTGCACTCTCCTTTATGAAAACTCTACAGTTAAAACCTGAGAATATTCTCAGTCTCATTTTTTTTTTTTTTTTTTGTAGAAGAGAACACACTGAGCATCTTTGATCTATTGACCATCTATAACATGACCATTACTATTGCCACCTCCTATTTACATACTGATTAATGATGTATAGACAATGCAATGTACAAGATATCCAGAGGGTGTCTCTAATGCAGATATGTCAAAATATTAGTGATGCTAATAACATTGCCAGTAAGAAATACAATGGCATTCAATGGCTAAAACACAATTATAGTCTTTATTATACTTTGTAATTTATTAAAAAATGATTAATTATATTTCGGATACACTGGTTGGGCTCATTTATACACAGGCCTGTACTGAAATACAAACAAAAATGTTGCAGTATTATTTTGAGTTATATAAAAGTAGTTAATTGTGTACGAGATTGTAAAGCCATGGCATTGTGTATAAGTAAATGACAGAGCAGAATGAACCGATTTGAGGGTAATTCAAACCATAGCTCAGAAGGGTTGACTTATGTCTGTGAAAATATGGCAAACCATGACCTATTGAAGTATAACTTACTGACTTTGTGCTGGATGACATGTGTCATCTGTTTGTGAAGCACACACACACACACACACACACACACACACACACACACACACACACACACACACACACACACACACACACACACACACACGCACACCCACCCATGAACTCTCAGGATATCAGTCTCAGATTGTCTCATAGATATTTCAATCATGACTTAAGAGGGTGTGCTCCTTGGGTACTCAACTGAATTCAGGTCAAACCATTCCCAAGCAGGCTTGTTTTCTCTTAATTTATGATTTGCTCATTCTTGGTATGAAGTCATCGATGGATCCATGCTGTTCTGACGTTGTGGATGGAAATTGTTAACCAAATTGTTCTGGACTATTGTGTTTTACATGTCAGGAGAATTTCCATAACTCATTTTTATTGTAGAGCAGCTTTATGTTGTGCTTTTAATTTACAGTACGTTGGTGATGTTTGAAGTAATGGAGCCGAGTGTTGTGCCATAGCACTGTAAGCAGTGCCAAGAGCTTGGCCTCTGTGCCTTGCAGGCCCCTGGCCTTGGAGACAAGAGAGTTGGGCAGAAGGGAGGGACTCGTAAAGGCACAGGCAGGTCAGGGCACAGGCCAGGAGCCAGTGCTGCAGCCCAAAGCCTCAGGCCGTCAGCGTCCACCCAATTGGGTCATGCTAGGTGGTGTGTGTGGAATGATATGATCCATCGTGTCATCTTGATTGGCATTAAAAAAAAACTTATGAGCATCTGAAAATGTGATTTGGTATGAGCATTTGTCATATTTTGGTTTTGACTTGGATGGTTGTACAGAGACAGTTATGTAGATCGAAAACCAGAGGCAAGAGGGAGTATGAATCAAAAACTGTGGATATGGTTATGATATACTGTAGCAGAGTTGGATACACTTGAACTTGGCAAAATGACTTCTAGATTCAGCATAATCTAATTTTTTTTTCAGTGAAAGTGTTTCCTCTTCTAAGCTTGCTCAGAGGGCTATTGGCATAGTCTGATGCCTATAGCTGTTAGCTAATTACACTGCTATTCGGGCCATATCTTTCCTTAGCTCTGATTAGTGTGTTGTGAAAGGGTTTAATTAAAATCAGTGCAGGCAGTGTGGAAATGGAGTAAAACAGCGTCCGTATACGACATCACTAGATCAAAGTGTTGTATGTACTGTAGCCTACTTCCCTGTATGTCCATTTGTGTCCAATCCAATTATGTTTACATGGTCACAACAATATATTTCAGGCATTGGATATGCTTGTAGAAACAGATTTGATGCTGTAGGCAAGTTTCACAGACAGCGCTCCAAACCATGCATAACTATAAACTACTAGAATATGGAAGAATGGTGTCTGTTTACTCCAATGCTGGTATATCTTTATGGCCATGGTGGCTTGTAACATAGTTACAATAGTTACAATAGTTTTACATTGGTGTGGCCAAGCTATTAGTGCCATGTGTATGGTTAATATAGTCATGATATGCGTGCGTACCCAGTCTTTTCTGCTTCTTAATTGGAGAGAGAAAAAGTGATTGCTTCCGTGGCTTCAGAAGTAAAGTTCCAGAATCAGAATTCATATCAAAAAAGAGAGAAAAGATCCGAGGCACTCCGATATATAAATAAAAGTCCTTTATTAAACTTTGGACCAGCCGACACGTTTCGGTCGCTTTCGACCTTCTTCAGGGCATAATCATTATCTTCATTATGCCCTGAAGAAGGCTGAAAGCGACCGAAACACGTCGGCTGGTCCAAAGTTTAATACAATACTTTTATTTATATATCGGAGTGCCTCGGATCTTCTCTCTCTTTTCTTCTTATTATTTAAATGTCACGGAAATGAGAGATGATAATTATGTCTCATGTCCTCACTGTCCATTGTAGACCAGTTTGTTCTGTTGGTAAGTATCTGTTCATCTTCCTCTGTACTTCCTTGATGATGATCTCTCTTCCCCTTGACCCTCTGTTCTTCAAGGCACAGGACAAGAGGAAAGCCCTGGAGGAGACCAAAGCCTACACCACCCAGTCTCTGGCCAGTGTAGCCTACCAGATCAATGCCTTAGCCAACAATGTGCTGCAGCTGCTGGACATCCAGGCGTCCCAGCTGCGTCGCATGGAGTCCTCCATCAACCACATCTCTCAGGTTAGTTGATCACACACACACACACACACACACACACACACACACACACACACACACACACACACACACACACACACACACACACACACACACACACACACACACACACACACACACACACACACACACACACACACACACAGAGTCCTCCTGGAGCAGCTCAGGGTTAGATAGATACCATCTCAGGGGTGATGCCTCCTGGGATTGAACTCTCAACCTTCTGGCGTTGGATGGCCAGATCCACTAGATTAGACCACCACCACCACATCACATAGTGCAATAGAACTGCCTGGATGAGCTCAGATGTGCCCTATCCGTGCCCCATTCATGCCCTATCTGGACTAAGCAATGAGCTTATGTTGACTTGAGTCAGGAAATTAAATCTTCCCATTTGCATCCCTTCCTGAGAGCCTCTCCCTACTGGGGCTCCACGGGTAGATGTTTTACCAGTCTTTGCCCACATAGAGCAAATCTTGCTGATTTCTGCGGTGAGTCAGAGTGTCCCAGTGGTTGGTTTGGCAGGGCACATCCATTCAAGTTAACCTGACTCACTTCTGCCCTAAACCATGCAATCTGCCCCTTAGCCTTGACTTTGGTTATATGAGAGTGTGTTGTGCTATGTCATCTTCCTGGAAGCTCCCATTCCCTCTATATTACTAAACATGCTTTCTTATTCATATGCCAGTGAAATGTTGCCTCATTGCCCTATGAGACATTTCACTCGATAGCCTTTTGCTTTTCAGCCATAGACATAGATGTAAGTGCATTCCAAGTCCACACTTAAGGCCATTCTTTTTTTAACTTTTTGATTGCAGCGATGCTTTCTTGCATGGGGTAATATTGAAATCTGCTCGGTTACATCCTCAGAGATCAGAGTTGTATTGATGTCGAAAGACGGCCTTTAAACATTCTCCTCACTGCTCCAGCATATCGTCAGTGCTCAGAGGGAATGATGGAACTGCCAGCTGCATACTAATAATGTTTGTGTTTGTGACCGATGATAGCTTTCTGCTTGTGTCACGTCACTAAAGGGCACTGGCGGACAGAAATGTTGTTCTATGCATATGCAGAAAGTGTTTTATTTGTGCTTTTGGTCTTGGATGGGGTGCATGGTCAGTCAACATCCTTTTACTTTCAATACCCTTGAAGCTGCTTCTCTAAACTGCTAATAGGGCATCACACTAATTGTGCTGCTAAAATATTTTGGACATTTGTGGACATTTTTAGATTTTGGACATGTATGTTATATCCCCTATGGGGTGGTCTTTGTCCTATAAACTTGTTTAATGTGTTGTCACAACACTCAGTCAAGTGTCACTGACCCCAGTCTCTCTCTGCATGCAGGAAATGGTTTGTGATTGGTCAGTCTTAGGTACTGAACTTGGGTGTGACCACTATGTTTCCTCTCTATAAATATAGGGCCAAGTGACACCATTTTTAACTCTCAGAACACTGTGTCGGCCTACAGCTTACTTAAACCTGTCACTAGATGCTGTTGAGATGTAACAACTGTGACAGCAACCTCTGGGGTTTACCCTAACCCAGCCTTAATCTGTGTCACTGCAACTTTGAGAAATGCAGAACTCATATTCTAGACACAGCCAAAATCTACTCCAACAGCTTTGCAAACTCTGCAGAGTGATTTGTGTTGTAGGGGTTTTGCATGTATTAGAGAGGACTGATGACAGTAAGAGAAGTTATTTCTATGTAGGAGTTTCCCAATAAAGCTGGTAGACAGATAGAGGATGTTGGTGGTTATGAGCAGAGAAGGGTAATTAGTCGCTTTTTCTTCAGTGTCCTCTGTCTACATCTTTTCCTCTCGCCTTCTTTTTTCTTCTCGGAGAGTAATTCATTCTCATGGTCTGGCTCCGCCCACTTATGGTAAGATGTTAGCAAGGGTTTGTGGCCGTCTGAAAAGAGACTCTGCTGTTTCCAGTCACTCAAAGAATAGCACAAACAGCCAAGACAACTCAAGCCAACAGGCAATGTTTCATTTCATGATGTCCGCAGCTGCACTTGCTCAACCTCAGACCACCCCTAAGCACTGATATGGATTCATAATGAAAGTTGGCTGTATTACAGATATCATCTCTGGTGTTTTCATGCCGCTCAGCCCATATCTTTTCAGCTACCACTGTTCTTAAAAGGCCCCGTTAGTTTGCGCCAGTTGTGCAGTCAGCTGCATGATAGCTGGGTTTAAGTTGGCATCAGGGGTAAAGGGGTCAGCTGCATGATAGCTGGGTTTAAGTTGGCATCAGGGGTAAAATGGTCAGCTGCATGATAGCTGGGTTTAAGTTGGCATCAGGGGTAAAGGGGTCAGCTGCATGATAGCTGGGTTTAAGTTGGCATCAGGGGTAAAATGGTCAGCTGCATGATAGCTGGGTTTAAGTTGGCATCAGGGGTAAAGGGGTCAGCTGCATGATAGCTGGGTTTAAGTTGGCATCAGGGGTAAAATGGTCAGCTGCATGATAGCTGGGTTTAAGTTGGCATCAGGGGTAAAATGGTCAGCTGCATGATAGCTGGGTTTAAGTTGGCATCAGGGGTAAAGGGGTCAGCTGCATGATAGCTGGGTTTAAGTTGGCATCAGGGGTAAGGGGTTCAGCTGCCTTAGGGATTGCCTGTAAGAAAATAACCCAGTCACTCAGAGGGTGTAATTAAGGCTATTGCCTGATCAAACATGATGTACTTGGTCTAGTTTAATCGGCTTGAGCTGTTATGAGGGTGTGCCAAGTCTCTGTTACAGAATAATTGAGTTATAGCAACACCAGCCAATCTCTTGATTGGATTGATCTCTTGAACCCTTGAATTTTGATGTACCTTCTCATGCACGTAGGAATGTATTGTGTTTTGAGCCGACTCTTTGCTGTAGTTTGCATCAGCAGGATTTCAATGCTTCTGAATATTTACCATGACCACCAGTGGATGATGCAGGTGTTGTGAACCAAGTCTTACACAGCTGGTTTCATCATTTACCTAGGTTCCAAAAGATATGATGTAGGTGTAAAGTGTTTCTTAGTGTGAAGTGCTTGTCATCAATGCCTGACTTTCTCCTCCTTTTACACTCTGGTAAACAGACTGTGGACATCCACAAGGAGAAAGTAGCCCGACGAGAGATTGGAATACTGACCACGAACAAGAACACGTCACGGACCCACAAGATCATCGCTCCCGGCAACATGGAGAGGCCAGTGAGGTACATTAGGAAGCCCATAGACTACACCCTCCTGGATGATGTGGGCCATGGTGTCAAAGTAAGAGACCCCCTTCCTTCCTTCCTGTGCAGTTTACACTGTTGCTAATGTGTGGTTGCAACAATTGTTTTGTGAAATGTCTGAAAGTCATTGCAGCATACAGCACACAAATAAAAGCCATGTTGTGATGGACATGGCAAGATAAATGACGAGATCTGTCCTGGTGCGCGAGCAGATGTGCAGCATGTGTAGCCCTTTTGGTCCTTTTCGGAGAGGTATTCAGACGCCCACATTCTTGACCTGGAAAAAGCAGGGAATGGTTAATTCACTTGGGGCTAATACTGTGAGAGCTATCTGGCGAGAGAGAGAGAGGGGGACAGAGAGAGAGAGAGACGGAGAGAGAGTAAACTGGGCCAAGACCCCCCCCCCCTTCTCCTTGTGATCTGTGGGAAATGTCCCCTCCATCCAATCTATCTCCTCTCTCTCCCTTTCTCCTACCTATCTAGCTGCTGTTCTCTATAGCTCAGTGCATGATCATATATTTCGTAATGTTTTCCTTTAGTTCCTTTACTCACAAATATGTCTTAATGTTCATTGCCCAGTGGGCTTGTCTGTTAGCATAGACCTGATCATGTTTCAGAGGAAATACAACAGAATGACAAAGCACTGATTACTGACTGTGCCTCGAATAAAAGCTTTTGGAAAAGAAGCCCTTATTATGAAGATGAGAATCTGTTGGTTGATGGTTGCTATTTGAGATCCCTCTGACACCCCTCTCAGCAAGAGGTGTTGAATAATTAATGACCATTGACATGAACCCAGTGCCACCACAGCAAGACCAAAACTGCAATGCATCGTCCACTGCAATGAGCCATACTGTTTGTTTCCACGTGCAATGACTGTGATGATTATTGATTATGTAGTCTGGGGTTTGGGGGCCATAAAGTCTTTAGAATCCAGAGCAAAAGACCTCTCTCTCTCTCTCTCTCTCTCTCTCTTTCTCTCTCTATCTCTATCCCTCTCTCTCAACCCACTCACTCTTCATCTATCTCTCTGTCCATTCATCTGTATCTCTCTCGTCCCCCTTCACTTTCACTCGCACTTACCCACTCACTCTCAATCTCTCCATTTATCAATGTATCTCTCACTCGCATCCACGCTTTTTCTCTCTCTCTCTTCTTCTCTTTTCCTCTCTCTCCATCTATCACTCTATCTCTCACTCCCCTTCACTTTCTCTCCCTTCCTCCCTCCATCCCTCCCTCCCTCCCTCCCTCCCTCTCTCTGTGCTTGCTGCCTATGAAGGCCGGGTCTCATGTGGAAGCCCAGCTCTGTGCTCCACTGTTTGCTGTGTGAATGACTCTCCAGGCGTGCAAGCGTGGGCCAGACTCTGGGGACCCACTTCTCCTTGGTTGCGTGAAGCTCCCCCGGGGCCTCCCCTCACGCCATGAATACGTTTACCGGGGTCCCGGGCTTGACGCTCATCAGATGAGTCATCTCTCCGCCCCAGTCGGACGTCGGCGACCTCTTTAGCACAGGGCCCTCTCTCCCACAGAGCTCACGCCTCAGGGAGCAGTGCGCTGCGCTGCGCTGTGCCGTCCTCACTATAGAGCCGCAGCGGCGGGTGGAATGCTTCACATAGCTAAAGGCCAGATCACTGCACTGGGGCTTAACCCACCAGTTTATAGATCATGTCTTTTTAAACAGCTCCCATTCGGGCCTTTTATGACTCTACCTCTGCTCGTGATCACACTGAGGGGCTGAAATCTCTCTCATGTAGGGGGGGGGGGGGCTGTAAGCACATGCACCCCACAGAATCAGGAAATGATGCAATTCAAAATGACATTGCCCCCCCCCCCCAAAAAAAAAAAAAACACCAGCAGGTGTTGACTACTGCGCTATTCCTATTAGTTATTCAATGGTGTTGAAAAGCGCCAGCTTTCTTGGAAATGCATAACAGCTTGCTACCACATTTTGACAAAGCAGTCAGTCAGGGCAATGCCAGTTCCGCTTGATGTACTGCCAACTCTTATCATGTGGTGGGATCAATAGACTGTGGACCTCAGTATAAGCAAGATATCTAATTAATTACCATAGATTTTGTTCAGTCGCTTTCGCGATAGCACATTGAAAGTCAAAGCATAGCAGACTGCTGTTTTTCAGTGTTGTTTTATTTAGAATAAACAGTTTCTGTTGTGCCTCACAGTCTCTATATTGCGAAACACTATTCCAAAGAGTCGGTTCACTTGTTCTATGATGTGCTATAACTTGCTTTCTTTCTCCTCTTTTACTGCTGTCATTCAGTGGCTAAAAGCCAAGGTGAGTGCAGATCATCGCTGTTGATGCATTGGTGTTCATGGAATTCAGATTCCATTTATTAGATTGACAGTTCAGATATTGCCATCACATTCACTTGAATAGTGTCAGCTGAACTGCTTCTCGTTTCCTTAATTGGTGTTGTAGACAAACGGATCTCTGTCAGAATAAACATTGAACTGCCTTGTGTTCATGGTATTATATGTCTAGGGATGAGTATATCTCTTTTTACTGTTCTGTGCTCCAGTATATATTAGGTGTAACGACATCTGTAACTACAGCAACCAACATCAATGTGTAGCTCACGACATCCTCTCTAACTTACATGTTTGTGACTGTTACTGCAGCAACATGGCAACAACCAACCAGCCAGAGGAGGAACCTTATCAAGGACAAATCCACCCACGCAGAAGCCTCCGAGTCCACCAATGGCAGGCCGCGGAACCCTTGGGTAGGCACAGGCCATCTCAGCTGAGACAGTCTGTCTGATTCCATTGTACACCAACACATGCAGAAGTGGAGAAAACTCAGTGACCAAATGGAAAAGTGCTGTCTGCGATCCTGCTGGACAGCCATTACAGCCCATACTGGGCTATGTGTTTTATGTCAGTAAACCACAGTGTCTCTCGCCACACCGGTTGTTGGTTATCAGTATACACCATGGTCAGAGCAGAATCTTTACCGTGGACAATGACATTATGGTCAACTATAGTTGTACAGTAGACAACTGATGGTGAAAAATACTGTAACAGAATGTGTTTGTTTTGGCATGAGGATCATGTCATTAGGCCAGACTCCCCTCCTTGAGACACATTCCTTGTGGGTTGATTACTGTTGTCTACCGATGGAGGTGGCTACAGTTGATGTGTAGTTATAGGAATGTATGCACTGTATCATTTCCTATCATTTCCACAGGTGCTGGATATGGGCACAAACGTAGTCGAAGGAAAAAATATCCGCACACTGTCTTACATGCTCCCGGTTTGATGGTGCGTTTTGACTCAATTGTCAATTTCAATTTCAATTTAATTTCACTTATAGAGCGCCAAAACATTACACATGTCTCATGGTGCTTTACAGAGCATTGAAGAGAGCCCATGAGTAACAGGGGCAAGGAAAAACTTTCTTCCTACATATACAGTAGGAAGAAACCTTGGACAGATCCACGACTCAAGGGCCCAACCCATCTGCCTAGGGTCAGTTACAGTACAGAAGTCATTTGTAGTATCTGAAAGTTCAAATAGTCCAGTGTAGGGAATAAATTGTCATAGGGATGAGTAATTTTCGGAAAGTAATGGGTCGATAGGATGCGTAGGCCAGGGATCCGGGCAGGGGGACCACATCAGGTGATGGTAGGGCACTCATGGGGATGGGACATCAGGTTGATGTGTACTCATATGAGGGTGTGTGTGTGTGTGTGTGTGTGTGCTGTGCAGGAGGAATACCCCGTATAAGACCCTGGAGCCGGTGAAGCCTCCCGTGGTGCCTAATGACTACATGACCAGTCCCGCCAGGCTGGGCAGCCAGAACAGTCCAGGCCGCACTGCCTCGGTCAACCAGAGGCCCAGGACACACAGGTAACCTTCCAACGCACACATACACACACACACACGCTCACACACACTCACTCATGCTTACTCATGCTCACTCATGCATCACACACTTTGTCTAACTCACTCACTCTCCCTCTCTCACTCTCTCTTGCTCTCTCTTTCTCTCTCTCTCTCTCACACACACACACACACACAAACATACTGTATATGCACAAACACGCACACGCACACATGCCCACTCTCAAACAAACACACATTCACACACACACACACACACACACACACACACACACACACACACACACACACACATACAGTACATGCACACACACACACTCACACACAAATACAGTATCATTTGCTTATGTAAAACAATATATTGTCCTCCCCAACCCATACTGTATCCCAAACACAAACACATGCACCACCATGCAGCTGGAGAGATAAAAAAAACACTGAACACACAAACCGAACCCTCCTTCTGCAACGCTTCCGACTAATCCCGCATTAATCACACACACAAACCAGTGTAAGCAAGTCAATTAGAGCAAGAGATTACGGTTGTGTAACCCTCCCAAAAACCGGCCTCCTCTGTTTGCTGATGTGTCCCGTCATAATGAAAGGATTGCGGCTCGCCTTGGTGGGGTCAGACAGAGGTGGGGGTGGTGGCACGGAGGAGATGTAATTATAGACTGTCTGGTGGAGTGCTGCGGAGCGATCCTCCCTCACAGCCCTGTTTTGATGGAGGGTATATCTCTGATTCATCGTGAATCAGTTTTTTTAAAAAATCTTGTTTCATCTTGAACTGTGCTCAAAGGAACGAAATAGCACTTCAATGACGTTTGTCAGGGCTCCCAAACATTTGCAAGGAGCCCCAGAAAATATTTGGAAAGGCGCTCCAGACAGTGTGAAGGGGTGGACGAGTTCACCCACTGGTGGAGGTGGTGGTTCTATTCTTGTCTCTCGTGTCTGTCACTATCTGTCTTTGCCTCTGTCTCTCCTGTCTCCTGCTCTCATGGTTCCTCTCTCAAAAAGTACCACACACACAGCTTTCCCGTGTGTTCACCTTGTCGGAATTTCGGTGACTAATAAAAGTCTTTTTTTTTTATATAAAACCAAGTTGACTCTTACTGCTGACTTTGTTTCCTGGACCCTGCTCGGATCATCTTTACACACAAATATTGGATGCCACTCTTCATTAAATGACTCCCTGACTGTGTGGTGGTGTTGGTGCTTTACCCAACCTCTCCTTGGTGCTCTGGTGCTGCAGGAGGTCGCAGTGTAGTCTCACCCATCTTACCCGTCTTGTTTGTGTCTGCAGTGGCAGCAGTGGAGGCAGTGGTGGTCGGGAGAACAGTGGCAGCAGCAGTGTGGGCATCCCTCTGGCTGTGCCCACACCATCACCCCCCACCAGCTTGGCATCAGGTACGCCACCCGCCACTCACACTCCACAGGGGGGGTCGGCTTAACATGCTCACATCACTCATCTGAGTACTGTCCATTCAGATTGGACTCATCTGTCTTTTTCTTTCTTTCTTTCTTTCTTTCTTTCTTTCTTTCTTTCTTTCTCTCTTTCTTTCTTTCTTTCTTTCTTTCTTTCTTTTTTCCTAAATCCCTTCCTCCTGTCCTCTCAGCGTCGGCGCTTCCGCAGGGTCCAGGCCTCGGCCCCGTGCCCATGTCCCAGTTTGGCACCATCTCCCGGCAGGTCTCGCGCCACGCCTCTTCCTCGGCCTCCATGGTGTCGGCCACGGGCACGTACCGGCGCGCGCCCTCCGTCTCCTCCTCCCAGTTCACCTCCGCCCCGCCGGCCCACGTCAACGGGGGGCCCACCTACACCCAGAACTCAGGTGTGCTCCCTGCCCCTGCCCCTGCTGCCGCTGTGGCCCGTGGTCACCTGCACTGTCCAGTGTAGCAGGGCCCGTCACAAAGGTCCATACTGAAGGCAGTCTAAACACAGCAAGAAGTGTGGAGGAGAACTCTGCATTGCTGTGGATTGTTTATATGTACTTTTTTAAATTCATTAATGCACTATTCATATGATTTAATAATTAACCCTTAACAGTCCATGTGTCAGACACACATTCCCATCTCTGTGTGTAAGTAATAAGTAAAGATAAATCGTTTTGGGGTGATTAACATCCTGCTGTCGTATAGTATTTCTTCCATTCCAACTGGTGTGGAATTCACATTCATTGGTCCACCTTCTAGTGTAAAGTAGCGAAACCACTTCAGCTCTCGGCTTTCTCATTTGCGACCCATGATTGGTGATGAGTGCTCCTGTGCCAGCAGGTCTCCTGCCCAGTGGCACCTCATCACCCTCCGATGTGGCATGGTTGGCAAATGAGGTTCTCTTTCTTCTCACCCTGGCACTGCCCGCCTCTCTGGTTCTCTTGTCTTGCCCACACCGCTACTGATTTGACCTCTGTTTATGTTCCCATCCCCTTCTTTATGTTCAGCTCAAGTCTCCTAGTGCTGTCTGCCCGTCTGCTCACCTCTCTGCCTATATGTCTGTCTGTGTGCCTACCTGTCTGTCTGTCTCTCTTGTCTGCCTGCTCGCCTGTCTGTGGGGCTCCAGTGACCGCAGCTCCACCGCCGCCTCCTCCCATGGTGCAGCTCACCCCTCAGATCCCGCTCACGGGCTTCGTGGCCCGGGTGCAGGAGAACAGTAAGTAGGCGCGCTGGGGCTTCACACGCCCACACCACCACCAGCACCACCACCAGCACCACCCTCCACCACCACCAGCGTAGAGGCTTGCATCTCCACCCGCTCCCGCCCCCAATGCCTCATCATGGCAGATGACTTTAAGTTGCAGTGATTTGATTAAGACAGACAGGAACATGTTGACGGCCTGTAGTTGACGAAGGAGACCACTTATAGAGCAGCTGTGTACACTGTCTTGATGTATATAGTATCTCCTTCATGATATATTCATAGTTACATTCATTTTAAATATTGACTACTAAATTGAATACTTTAAATATTGATTCTTGCGGTTTTTAGTTAATACATTATTTACGGTGCTGCATCCTTTGTTGGACGTTGTTTCTTTCTTCAGCAGCCTCTGCCATGTGATCTCTTTGTAGTGTGTGTGAACCCTCTCCTCTGTCCATCCCCGTTGTTTCTGTAGTAACGGACAGTCCCTCACCACCCCCGCCCCCCCTGCCTGAGGACACGGTGCTGTACGGTGCTGAGGAGGCCAACCCCCCTCCCCCGCCGCCGCCAGTGGACTATGAAGACGAGGACGCGGCGGTGGTCCACTACAGTGACCCCTACGCTGACGGCGACCCTCACTGGGCCCCCAAGACTTACCTGGAGAAAGGTGAGTCGCTCTCCGACTCTCTTCAATGACCACGCCTGTCAAGCCAAGAGCCGTGGTGGCCATTATTGCCCTCTCTTGTGCTAGTAATCGAAGCACGCGGCAACATCAACGTAAAGGCCGGCGCCCACCAGACACGGCTGCGACAAGAAAAAAATTAGAACTCCATTGTTTTTTACGGAGCAAAGCCCACTAGAAACGTCTGTCACGCAGCAGTCGCACAGGGATAGAAAACTGTTCTAAAATCCAGGGTGTCAAGGCCACACCGCTGAACGTCGTGTCTGGTGGCCGCCGGTCTTAATCTTAAAAGATCATCAAATGTCGCACATTGTTGGCTAATCAGAGCAGGACTTTGCCACTGGAATAGGTACAGCTGCAAACGTCCAGTTCAACAGTTCAATCTGGCCAAACGCCACAGACCCTATTCTTAACATGGCATATCGGCATAGATGTAGAGCCCGAGACCATTGCTCAGCTTTTTGTTATTCTAGTGCAGTATTCCTCTGTGCAGCACACCAGATGCGTCTGCAGACACAATAACAAGGGCAATGTCACACTTCCACCGTCAGCCTGTGGTCCTGACGATAACCCTGCCTCTCTCTCTCTCTCCTTCTGCTTGCCTGTAGTGGTGGCCATTTATGATTACTCCAAGGATAAGGACGACGAGCTTTCTTTCATGGAGGGTGCCATCATCTATATCATCAAGAAAAACGATGACGGATGGTTCGAGGGTGTGTGCAACGGCGTCACAGGCCTGTTTCCAGGCAACTATGTGGAGTCCATCATGCACTACGCAGACTGAGGGAAGTGTGTGTGTGTGTGTGTGTGTGTGTGTGTGCAAATGCGTGTGTGCGTCTGTGTATGTGTGTCAATACACAGGGACTCTTGTCAATCATAAACAAACATTACAAAGTGCATTTGGCTATTAAAGAATGTTTGTTTCTTTTTCTGTTATTTTAATGAAAACGTGCAAACCATAACATGACAATGTGTATTTGGGGGTGGGGAGGGGATTGCTAAGTTGTTATTGAAGGTAAACATGTAAAGATATGAATAATAGTCAGTATATTTCTGGTTAGGTCTTTTTGTTGTATGTTTTGTATATACAGTAATGTGAAATGCAGCTTGTAGGTGGTCAGTAGTGTTTGTGTGTGTGTGTGTGTGTGTGTCAGTGTCCTGACCAGTCTACGTCATTTGTCCACGTCTTTTTTCCCCATTATGATCCATCTTCTTTTTTTTAACAACAAAATATTAATTTTATTCAGGTTTTTGTACAAACATTTTCTTATCATTAACATTTGTGCAGAATGTCTTTTGAATGTCATCGCTACATATTTCTTAGCCTTGCAAAACAAAAATGAAGATTTACTGATTTGAATTTGTAGTCTCTTCTGTTTGCCCATGTAATGTTCTATTTTTGTTGCCGTGTTGTTTGAATGCCATAGAGTATACTTCTGCCACTGGTGTGTGACCGCAGTAGTCCACTGCTGGTGCTGCAGACCAAACCAGGTGTAGTAGTCACCTGGGAGGCCCCCTAGTGTGGTCAGAGCTCCATTTTAAGGTCCCTGTTCTCATAGACAGGTGGTCTCTCACCACTGAACCGGCCTGGGCGAGGGCGATCAACACTGACCTGGGATGTCTGACCGATAACCCTTTCATCTTGTTTACAAAATGTGTTGTCCTACACATTTGAATGAGCTCCATGAGACAGCCCCTCCAGCTGGCGTCGCCGCCTCTCTTAAGAACCTCCCTCTACAGGAAGACGCGGTGGAACTGGTGCACCATGTACGGCACGCACTTCTTTGTACAAATCTACACATGCCATACAGATACCTCAGCTGTGAGTGCCATCGCTTGTACTGTCTCAAGTAGGCGCATTGTAAACCTTAGGCCCACAGACGGCCTCTACTGATCAGTGTCCACTCCAGTGCGTGTGTGTGTGTGTGTGTGTCTGTGTCCGTGTGGGGTTGACCATCAGACCGCGTTGCTTCCTCTGAAAATGGCTGCCATGGGCCACGAGGGCTTCATATTTCCTGAATGGATGTCATGACTCAGAGATGAACCACTTTGTGCCATTTGTATAGAGTGAAAACCCATGCCATCACATTTCATACCTGTTCCTTTCCTCGGCGCTCTCGCGACAGGTGAAACGCTGAGGACGTGTAAGGACTTGAGCACATGCAGATGGTTTGGATGTACAAATGTGATGCCATGACCAAGGAAAGTAATTGTTTTCTGACTTATGCATGTGTTTAAATTAGGCCTTAAAAGTATCATGAGTATTATTTCTCTTTGATGTGCACTGATTCTTCTGGAACATTCTTAGCCGTTCCTAATCACTGTTCACGGCGAGGTCATATTGCACATACCTCTGTTTTTCTTTTCTTTTTGTAACAGAGAGTGATGTTTCTTTTAAATCAGTCCTTTACATTTTGTAGACTTATTATGTAATTGTATACTTTTGTGAGAGAAAAAGAAAAAAATCCTGACCTTGGATTGAGTTTTTTTGTAATATGTGTGTGTCACAAACTGCTGTTCATGGACAGGCAGTCACTTGCATTTCCAAATGGTATTTATTTATTTTTGCTAGGGATCTGTGAGATTGCAACTCATGTGGAATTGTATGGGTGTTAATCACTGTGGTAAACATTTCAAGGCCTTGTTTTGAGTTGTTTGCAACATTACAAAAAAATGTGGAAAGTGACATGTAACTCTTGAAGAGAAGCTCTCTTCGTTACTTATTCCTTTGTATATATTATATGTTTTCCCAATTAATGTACAGTCTTTTTTATAATAAATAGCTTCCCTGTACATGCTGTTGCCACTGTCTGTCTTTCTTTTTCATAATGATAAATTAGGACTGGGTGATCACTGATGATGATTTTCTAGGAATGCATAGTGGTGCTTGAAGTTACTAAACTCTATGGATACTCCAAAACCATAGTTTTAAAAATCCGGCCTCAGAAAGTAAAAGTCCTACCTCATATTTGTTCTAATCATTCACTAAAGCAGCGGATCCCAACTAGCTCCACTCCTCAGCCAGGTAGACCAGCTAATTACACTAATCTAATATTTCAGGCGCACAGGTAGAACCTATTCATCGTAGAACTACTTTTTTAAGCTGCCCTTTTACAACTCTGTTCAAAACACAGTATCTCAAGCATGCAGTTAGGTTGATAAATGTGGCATTTCTATAAAAAGCCTACAGAATGTCTTTTTCTGAAACAGGCCTATCTCTTATAACTGATAAAAGGAATTTGAAATAGCCTATAACTTAAAATTTGGAATTTTAAGACTCACCATCTCTTTTATGTTTCAGAGACATTCCGGGCTTACATTTAACTTTAATGTAGTTGCTATTATAACGGAGCATTTGGACAGCCCAAATCCGGATCCCAAAGATGATTCTGCAGTCCCAGATCTGGCTGTAGAGTAAACTGATGTGGTCCTGTCTTCCAGTTGTGCATCTCTGGAGATAAAGTCATGCTGATTTCCAGCAGCAGAGGGCAGCAGTGCCGAGGTTGGAATTCACTCAAGACTTGCTTCGTCATCATGGTGTATTCCTCTCATGTCTAGCATCAGGTGGATGGAGGTGCATTTAGAGGTTGAGTTTGGAGCGCCGCCTTGGTGGCGAGGGAGGGATAAAGTCAGGGGGTGGTTCATCCAAGTCATCATCCAAGTCATCATCCAGCAGGGGTGGAATGGGACTGGAACTCTGTGCAGGAAGATTAAAAACAACACTATGTTTATGTGTTTGTTGTAAAAATTCCACATGTATCATATTCTGAATGCCAAGACTACTCCCTTTTCAGACTGTGTTGTATTTCATATAACTTTTATTTCATGTCCACTGTAGAAAATGTTTACATCTGTTTTGCATTCTAAAAGATGCTTTCATATGGGGTGCATAGTTGTGTTGCATACCTTTACATGGGTAGTCACTGGGGAGTGTTTCTGGGAAGTAGGAGGTGTTGCTGTGTGGTTTCCATTGAACTGAATTCCTACTGGCAAGCATCACTTAACATTACATGCAGGTCAAAATACTGCATTTGAAGCACACAACTCTCAGTAGCTATCATATGAGAGAGAGAGAGAGAGAGAGAGAGAGAGAGAGAGAGATTGTGTGTGAGTGTGTCCATGTGTCTTTGACACTCACCTCCAGGGACAGCAGAGCCAGCTGTGTTGATTTGAGAGATCTGACCGTCTCCCTGGATGTACCCAGAAGCCCTCTGCTCTGCAGCCTGGTAGTTCTTGTACAGCTGCAGACCATACTGCACAGACAGATACACACAAGGCTTTTTTAAAGGCTCCATCACTTTATATAGACTTCATACCATTGCTCTGTGGTAAGTTACAGGGGTGGGGGTCATTGCCTGGGGGGGGGGGGGGGGGGACTCTATATGAGCTGTGGCGTGCAGGCTGACCTTGGCGATTCGGATGGAGGTCACCCAGAGACTCAGTGTGTGCTCATCGTCACAGCACAGGGTGCGGACGTACTCGGACTCCCTCTGGATCTGAGGGTGCTATACAGAGGAGCACAGGTCAAAGGTCAATCAAGGATGACAGAAAGATGGTGGGCAGAAGCAACCGCTGAACTTTTTTTCAGGATTATTCTCCATTTGCAATACACAGGGTGCACTACAATGAAAGTGAAATATTTCATTTAAAAGTATAGCAATAATTACAGGGTACACTACAGTGGAAATGTAATCTGTAATTTAAAAGTAATTTTAACTTTTGTCAGTTAGTATATCTGTCAGTACAAACCGTGCATCTTTGAAATGTTTCTTAAATTCACGTGAAATGAAATGTTTGGGCGTGGGGATTGGGACAGTATGACACATTGCTCTCAGGGGGCATTAGATCATGGTTTCTGGTTCTCCATGCCAGAAATGACGCTGGGCCACTGTCGCTAAAGTGGGACGTGCTGAATTCAGGAGGCTGCCACCCCTGACTGAGAGAGTGTAACTCTGTTCATGGCCAGCAGATGGGGAGAAAGTAGAAGAACCGGGCCATCTGTCTCATACTGATCTGCAGCACACACACTGACTCTGAAAGACTTGACTATCATGCCTGAACATCTGAAAACTGTTTTGTGGTCTGCCTCGCTGAATATAGGGTACTTCAATAACATGACCTATGCACACCATGAGCACTGTTTACAAGTAAAAGAGAAACGTTTGACACGAACAGAACCATAGGCCTTGAATAAATAATTATACTATATATTCATATGACTGAAAGCATTTGGTATGTTGGCCTTAGAGTGGTTTAAGTATGAGATGGTTCTCGATCACAGATCTGATGTGGATCCGCCCCAAATGTGTGTATCTGACAGACAGCCATCAGTGTGGTTCACTTCCCCATGAAACAGGCGAAAGTGAAAAGGTCAGAGCAGAGAGTGAGAGAGGTGAGAGTGAGTGAGAGAGTGAGAGAGGTGGGAGAGCAAGAAAGTGAGCGAGTGAGAGAGAGAGAGAGATGAGAGAGAGTGAGAGAGATAAGAGAGCGAGAGAGTGAAAGAGGTGAGTATAGGCTGTGTTTTACTGGAGCTGTCACAGAGAAGCCCTTTACTGCAAGTAGAACCAGCTGCTGTCTCTCATCCACCCCCTATGCCCTGCCTAGTAAATGAAAACCACAGTGTCAGATGTGTTGAAGTCGCCAGACTAGAATTTTTTTATTCCCTCTCTCTCTTTACTGTCTTTTTACGACGATCTTTCTCTACCCCCTATTTTTCTTTCAGGGTGGCAACTTGCAGTAAAAACTCAAATAGGCCGAATTGAACTCCAGATGGGCCTTTGGCATACGAGAGGCACCAGCCCAAGCCCAGAATGGCTGAAGGGGTGCAGGGAGTCAGTGAACATCTGAGGAAAGGCAGTGCTCTTAATGGGATCAAGAGCACTTACTTCACTTCAGAAGTCTATCTGAGGGAGTTTTTTTTCTTTCTTTATTTGAGAAGTACTTTTTCACCAGGAAATAGGAACATCTATGTGACTATTTCATTGTATGAACAAAAAGCTGTATTGTTGGAACTGATGTAGAGTTTCATAACCTCTATTCCTCCTAGCTCTGCCCCTTCCCCCTATACTATAGCATGCTGCCACGGCCACAGAGACCTGTGTGCTGCTGCCTGTGAACTCCACTGTGGCCCTTGTGTGAAACGTGTTCTGTTCAGAGGCTCAGAGCTGAGGTGCGGTGCGCTTTAGTGCCCGGGAGGTGTTGCACTGGTCACCTTGAGGACGAAGCAGAACTCCGTGGGGGCTCTGTACTTGTGCTTGTACTCGCGGCCGTAGTACACGTTCACGTGCTCAAACTGGATGAAGCACGCCAGGTCACTGGACGACTGCCAAAGGAGTGGACATACACACACAGGGAGTGTAAAGCTGACAGTACACTGCACTCAACAGATGTATGCATTTAAATATCGCTTATCAATACAGCAAAACAGGGGATCTTGGACAGGAATGATGAGGTGTGTGTGTGTGTGTGTGTGTGTGTGTGTGTGTGTGTATGTGTGTGTGTGTGTGTGTGTGTGTGTGTGTATGTGTGTTCAGTGTTTTTTTATCTCTCCAGCTGCATGGTGGTGCATGTGTTTGTGTTTGGGATACAGTATGGGTTGGGGAGGACAACTCCCTGCAATACTGGACCCAAGGTGATAAATAATCCAAATCAATGGATTTTCTTCATCATGTGTACACACACACACACACACACACACAAACACACACACACACACACACACACACACACATACACACACAGACATCTTGTCCTCCCCAACCCATACTGTATCCCAAACACAAACACATGCACCACCATGCAGCTGGAGAGATAAAAAACACTGAACACACACACACACACACACACACACACACACACACACACACACACACACACACACACACACACATACACACACACACACACACACACACACACACACACACACACACACACACACACACACACACCTCATCATTCCTGTCCAAGATCCCCTGTTTTGCTGTATTGATAAGCGATATTTAAATGCATACATCTGTTGAGTGCAGTGTACTGTCAGCTTTACACAGAGCAGAGGGATTCGTCCTGTCTGTGCTGGCTTGTTCTGACCTTAGTCTTTCCCTTTGGCACGTAATAGATGCCAGAGGCTCGTAGTATGAAGTATCGGCGCTTCCAAGCCCTCTTCCCACTCTCTTTGAGGAATAGAGGCCCCTCGAGATCTGGAACGCTGGCCGAGGGACCCAGAAAGCTCTCCTGCAGGGTGGGGATGAGAAGTGGTGTTATGATGTCGTAACAGTTGGATAGTACAGTACACAGGCCACTGATGCTTTGTATTGCCTTTCCATCTTTCAGACTTCATAGGATCAAGCACAAACTACAAATTCCTCTCCTTCCAAAAATGTAATGAATTCCTACTGATGCCTTTTCACGCTAAGTGTAAACATTTTTAAGTCAAATTGAGGATGATAGATCCTCTGTTTTCATTTAGCTGTGTAGAGCTTTACGCACCTCTATTAGAAGTTGCTTTTCCTTCTCGTTCTCTTGCGTTCCAGCCTTTTTCCAGAGGTAAAACATCTGTTAACGAGAGACCCTGACTGTGAGTCTAGCAGGTTTACCCTGTCAAACAGAACATGTGGGGGCTCATTACTCATTCTCTGCGTGTCGTTCCCTCCCCCACTGCCACTCACCTGGGGCGCCCTGAAAACGGCATATTTTTCCGGCCTCCTCAGGAAGTGCAGCTGGTTTTCCGTGTCCCTGCTCCATGTAGACAAATGTTCCACAAGGCACTCATGATCCTCGAATGTTCTTTCTGTTTAAAAAAAAAAAAAAAAAAAAAGATGATTTATGCCTCCACTAAATTATTTTTTTCCATGAGAAGCGTTTATTATTTCATGGTTGAGTTAAGTGTGACCCCTAATCAGAAGCACTTCCTTCCTGCCTCACCGATCTGAAGGAGCGGGTTGGTCTCCCACAGGCCCCAGTCCACGCTGCGGTCGCAGTGCGTCTTCTCAAACAGGCAGTCCAGCACGGCGCGCGCCGTCTGACTCTCGTCCACCATCAGAGTTTTGGAGCCGCCGTCACTCAGCAGTACCTTGATAATCAGCTTCATGGAGAACAGCCCCCCCCCCCCCCCCCCCCAAAAAAAAGATAAAATAATATAAAAATAGATAAATAAATAAATAAAATACAAAAAAGGAAGGAAGAAAGAAAGAAAGGGAAATAAATAAACAGACAACAACAAAAAAATCTTGACATGTTTATGTTTCCGCTTGGGTACAAATGACTGTTTAATTATAATCAAGAGCACATGGGTATGCAGAAGATGTTACTATTATGGGCCTGCACTGGCTCCAAAAGAACAGACTCCTTGAATGTTTGTTGGGAAAGAGAGAGAGAGAGAGAGAGAGAGAGAGAGAGAGAGAGAGAGAGAGAGAGAGAGGGGGGAGGGGGTAATTTGAGATACCTTTTTAATCTTGGCTTCTTTCAGCTTCTCGAAAGCCATCTTGATCTTTTCTGCCTTTGTTTGTGCTATAGCTTCAATCTGGACAGATTGAACAGATGTATTCAATTAAATCAATCCATAGCATGTATACATGTATGTAGTTATGATGATTAGAGCTGTAGAGGAGGCTAAACGCAAGAAAATGCTAGTTATCCGTCTCTGAAACGTAAAAAAATATCTGCCTCTTATTAGAGTTTATCCACCTCTCAAACGAGTGTATTCACCAATTGCTACTTTTATCATTCAAAAGTCACACTGTATTATCCACATTCACAATATGTGCCCTCATCAACCCTCTATACATTGGACAACAACCTTCGCCATCATCAAACATGTTCTAAATATCTTTTTTAATAATCCAATACCACATGGTGCAGTTCACCTTACCGTGTTCACAGATACAGTAGTTTACCCAACTCTTATTTTACCACTACGCCCCTGCTTATGATGTATTCAGTGGGGAAAAAGGGATATGCAGAGGAGTGATTGCTAGACTTCTGAATTTCCTTTGAGCAAACAGATGTGGGTGCTTGATTTCTTTATTAAGTGATAAAATAATCCCAAAAAGGGACAATTAGTATAAAGCCATGACAGTCCCTTAGACTGCATATTTTATATGGCTATGGGCATTGCATCTCAACACACTGCAAAGGACTTTACAGAACATTCATTGACACCTTCTGGCAAACTGATCTAACAATAGCACCATTCATCTTCTCTATCTCCTCATTGTCATCATGCTCGTAGCTACGGTGCAGTTAGCTCCACCTCTATGGACTTCTCACCTCTGACAGCGAAGGTCTGGGTCCTTGAGTAGAGCGTTCCGTTGAGGGGAGCTCCAGATAGAACTTGGAGGTAGGGGTTGAGGTGAGCCCACCCGGTCCGGCGGCGTTCTTCTGGGCAGGCTGTGGGGAGGCACTCCTCAGGGTCAGCCTCTCCTCGGCCATGGTGAGCCCGGCGGACAGACCGGCCACCAGGGCGTCCAGGTCACACTCCTCCAGCTCATGCAGTGACTCTGCGAGGGAGTGAGGTGGAGGAAGGAAGACAGGCATGCAGTTACTGTAAGCTCACATCAGATGTCTTTTAAGAGGACAACCACAGCTGACAGTGTTTATATGCAGATCTCCTAACTCTCTAGAGAGCCATGCTGGGACATCCAGGGTCAAGAATTATGTGCATCAGCGTAGATTTGCATATACTCACCCTTCAGGTTGTTGAAGCCAATAGAGGTGATGGCTTCTGTGTCAGAGCTGCTCCGATGTAGAACTGCCTCTGCTTCAATACTCTGTGGAGAAAACATACTTTGTACTTCGCTGGAGAACCAAGTCAGTGCGATGTTGCCGTCTGCCGTTGATTCAGCTTAGTGCAAACTAAATGGAGCACTTTATATAAAACAAGATTGTCTTGGGCTTTGACAATAAATCATCCTTTGCCTCGTGCAGAGCTATGAGAAGCCCAGAAAGTTGAGCGCACAAGCAATACTGTACACTTCTTGGGTTGTGTTATCACAGAGCTGATCACAATGTCTAAAGTCAAAGCAAACAACTGCACCGTTTTCTGACCTTATTTAGGTTCAGAAGAAGCCCCAGCATCTCTACCAGAGGAAGTGGATGGGCTTCCTATAATAGAAAGCAGAGCGCCGCCGAGTGCTCAGAACATATGTCTGTATTTACTGCATGCTAATGCGGCCAAAGGAGAGGATTTAGCATTGGCCAGTCAGATGGTAGTGTGTTTGGCCTGGAGGATGCACTGGGCTCCTCGTTTGCTAGTCCCAAACCGAGCCAGCTCTGAATTTCAACACATGGCGAGCCAGCCAGGTTAGAAGGATCAGGCAACAGCGTGCATGTGTGCTGTCCCGTGTGCGATGTGAGCGCATATTTCACCTGAGACAGGAGGTCCATCTGGTCCAGCAGGTCACCGAACAGCGTGTCCGTTTCAGCCATCTACAAACCAGAGCAAGGATGATCACACAAGAGTTAAAGGTGGCGTCTCAACAGGGCATGCTTTAGTGTGGGTGGAAGAGGAAGTTAAATGAACTCCAGAAATATCCAGGGGACAGATGTGAACAAACATGACAACACCTTTGGAGACACTTGTGACAGCAACAGATGATCATGATGAGATATTATTTATAGCACTTGGGCTTGGTAGGAAATGACACATGTTCACCTCTGAAAAGTGAAGGCATGAACCTCACCTCCATGAAAGTTTGTCTCAGACGTGTGAATCTACAAAGTTCATTGGCCTAATGACTCCATGATCTTGGTTCGTCGTTTGATTACTAACAAAAAGGCCACAGTGCAGAAACAACCTTTTTCTGCTGTAATGAGGTTGAGGAGGGGGAGAGCGGCCGGGGAGCATTGCTTCCATATGAAAGCGAAAATGGGGGATGTAAACACTGGCTCAGTTTCTCCTTTCAATTAAGCAGCCAGGGTAGGCCTAGTGCGCTACGCCTTTTGTTTTCTCAGGGGGGCCGATCAGCCCACACACACACAGAGACACTCCTACGATGAAAAAGACAAATCACCATCATGCAGGATGCACAAACAACTCAGCACCGTAAAGAAAATACATGTAGTCATGAGTCATTTACTAAGGGGCTCTGGCCCCTGTAAATACCACAGGGCCATAAGAACAGCTAGAAAAGTGCCTATAAAAATACAGGAGACCTTCACGTTGCTCTTGCTTTGGCTGTTTCTCCTGCGGCGCCTTGATTCATAGTTTTCGATCAGACAACACCGTGTACAAGTGCTTGCTGCGGTTCACAACCAGGGGATCACATTCATCATAGCCCAGGCTGCCAGCGGCAGGCGGCAGGCGGCAGCAGCAGGAGTAGCGGAGGAGCGGCGGAGCTGAGGAGCGATCATGCTCTACGGGATAGGTAGCCTACATGTGGCAGCCTGCTCTTGGCAGCTCCCTCACAGGCTGCATGTCTTTACTTGATTACGCTGCTGCAGTGAGCTGCCGCAACAGACATGTGCATCTAAATGAGGCCGTCCCAAACCCGGCCCAAATCATTAACCCTTCAGTCAGAGCGAGACAGTTATAGACCACTCAGGCATTTCACTCCAGACAAACAGCAAAAGCAAAATCCAGTCATGAACTGAATATGTGTCTGACACATGAAAGAGACATCATTCTTTTGTTTTGCGAGGTCCCCCCTGAAGTGATGCTTGACACCTTTTCTTGTAACTTCAATAATGGAGCAGGGTAAAACACTGACCTCATAAAATAATTCCTGAGAGTTTTACTCACCTTCTCTGTGTCTACTCTCTGTCCAGTCAAAGACCACCCGGGAAACACCTCCTCTCGTTAGCACACCCGACCCAGCACTCACTGGTGGACTGATGCAGTTGACAAACTGCTGAAGTTGTCACTGCTTCCTGTTTAATAGTGAAGTGAAGTCTGTGCGCGAGCATGATTTACGCACACATGTCTCACCATAAAGGCCCACATCCTTTTCAACAGACATTGTCTGTGAATAAAACACAACTTGTGGCTTTCTACTGATGACTGTGAAAGGCTACACATCAGGAGAGGACAAAAGTACAGTGATGGATTATTTGTAAATATACTCAAGGAGGCAGGAGGATTTCACTCAGATAGTTTGTATGTACTGTCGGCTTACTGCAGACAAGATGATCACAGTATCAGATTGGTGAGGAATCAGAGGAAAACACTGAAAACTCAATCATTTGGACTTGTCATGAATGTCACAGTAATAAGTAGCATGGGGCTCCATTGCGGCTACCAGTCATGTTGAAATTGAAGCCATATGTAACCAAAGAGTTTTATGACTGGCAATAAGAAAGCATGTCAATGTTGGTTGGGCTGAAGTTTGCACTGTTTATTTCATGATTGTGCCAAAGAATCCTTCATTATAGCTCCGCTTTAACCCTCTCTGATTGTGCTTAGTGTAAATTAGCACTGAGATTTGAATCCTGCAGTCTTACAGTAACATGTGAATGGCAGGAATATTGCCATTAAAATAAGTATAAAGCAACACTTTTTAATAGTCTTCATCATGGTCTGCGATGAATTGATGAAATTGATTTTTTTTTTTTTTTTAAACTGCACATTTTGCTGGTGATATTCTATTTTAAAACATCCAATCTCATGGGTAAACCTCTGTATGAGTAAAATCCATAACGTATTTGGCTCAAAAGCACCCAGACACTGGACACAAATATCTGCTTCTCTCTATACTGGATCATGGTAGGCTACTTGAATGGGTTTGGTAGAAGACACTGGGATGCTGAAATGTACGAATAGTCTATTGTACATATTGTAAAGGTACAAAAGCCTTAGTCTATTGTACAGATTCCCAAAGAAGGTATTGCAGCTAGTTTCCCCAGGAAAGTAAAGCTCCTAATGGGTTCAGTAATGGCTGCTTGAGCAGTAGCATAGGTCTAGGGGGAGTCTATGGGTTAACTGAAAGCTGAAGCAAACCTGGTGCCAATTATGTGTCTGGAATACTACATATAGACAGGGCGGATAAGTACACTCAGTCTAACCCTTACTGGAAGGAACACTGGAAATGTCTAATAGTTTTGATGTGTTCCGGCAAGCTAACTCAATACAAACTGCAACAAAATAGGTCATGTGAGAAAAGGCTGGGTGCTCTGCCCTGTAGCGCATGTGGATACCAGGTAGACTGTTCGGCTGATTGTTGCCTGCACACTGTTGAAAGCAACAGGCGGGATTTGGAATGTCCCCATGATGAAGAATTACTCAGAGCGACAAGGATAGCGGAGTATTTTTTCTTTCTTTTTTTCTTTTTAAAATTGATTTAAGATGGGTAGTTTTGGTATTTTATTTATGCTTTGTTTTGCTGGATGTCTCTGTGTTTCCCGTGGAACAGCAGAAATTTGCAGAGGAGCGCACTGTTTTGGCGCGCACAACACACAATGCACGGGCGCGCAATGCTTAGGGCGCACTGGGACAAGTTCAAGTCAACTCGCTACCGCATCGCGTGGTAGACCACCGCAGACCAGGCATCAGCATGGTTATAACGACGCTGCATCCAGAGGACAGTCAGTTCCGTATACTATATACCCCCCACAGAACGGAGGAGAAAGATCTACACGGCAAAACCCGAGGAGTATAACTGCTGAGGTGTATAACCCAGAATGTGCTGAGGGGGACTGTGCGACTCCCAAAAGGCTTTCTCGAAATGACACTCAAGAATGTAAAGGTATTGAGTGTAAATTGCCTCTTCGAATTCGTTCGAAGCCGAAACCACAGTCATGTGTTGGGGAACAGTGCTCAGGCACCGCCGGCTCCACTGGGGGAAGAGCCAGGTCCTCCGTGGTGCATTTACCGGACAGAGCCGCTCAATTTTTGGGGGAATTTTCAGATCTCACCTCAGATCTCGGATCTTCGTTTGGAATTCAGCTGACATGTGACGCCAAAGCAGGTAATTAAACTGAAATTCCATTATGGCCTACATTGTTTCACACCAAATATATATATATATATATATATATATATATATATATATATATGAATTGTATTGTATTACATGTCCAGGATGACACATTCCAGTGTAATAGGTGAAATGAGATGTCTGTTAAGAGCCTGACTAGAAAATCAAAGGATACTGTAAGTTGTTGCTCTCCCTGCAGTCCCTTCTTAATTGATTGAGCTGTTTTTCAACACTGGCTGATACCACTCCTTCATAACTGTAAATCTGTCCACAGTCGACATACTTTCCCTACACTCCTCCTCCCCCAAACACGCACAGCTGCCTTATGGGATATTAACTGTCTAGGGCTAGGCCTACCCCCTAACCCCCCTCCTCATCTTCTTCCACTGAACAGGCTCCAATGAGGTCCCGTCGGAGGACGCGCTGGTGCTGCAGCTGCACATGGCCAAGGGCCAGGAGCGTCTGGTGGAGGAGTTTCGGGCGCAGCAGGCGCAGGTGTCCGAGGTGCAGAGCCGTCTCTCGGAGCAGCAGAGCACGCTGCTGGCCCAGCAGCAGGAAGTCCTGGAGCATCAGCGGCGCACGCAGCAGCTGCTGGAGCAGGTCAAGGCCCAGTTCGGCCTGCTGCAGGACTCGCTCAACCAGCTGTCCCTGCGCGCCGCCCACGCCGAGATGGGCGCCCACCACACCCTGGGCAGCAAGCGCCAGGAGCGGCCGCCCGCCCACGAGTCGTACGTGGACATGGAGGCCAGCGTGATGGACGTGGGCCGGCCGCTGCTGGAGTGCACGGCGTGCCGCGCGGACGAGTACTGCGACTTCAGCGGCGAGCGGCCACACTGCCAGAGATGCACCGTGTGTCCGCCAGGCTTCTTCCTGGTGGCTCAGTGCTCTGTTCACGCTGACCGCATATGCCAGGTACATTCCCTCTTCCTAGTGTGTCTGTCAAAGACAGCTTAAAACGGGCTAAAAGCTGCTTCTATACACTGTATGTTGATAATAGCCTATCTGTATAGTCTATTGTACGTACAGTATGTGTATAGGCTTATGTATGTGTTGGAGATTACACAATGTCTATGTTACCTGTTCATACAGGATAGAGATGAATGCCTGGAGATAAGCAACCTCTGTGGAGAGCAAAACCAGTGTCTCAACACTCCAGGTAAACTGCATTTAAAACTTTAATATGACCCTATTGACCATATAATGACAATGTGTGTGAATAATATACGCTTGAGTGGAGTATTTAAAGTAGTAGTGTAGCTTTGTAAAACCATTCTGCCCAGTATTTAATCATTCAGCCGCAGTTCATTCATTTTGGATTATGATTATTGGATTATTATAATGAAGGAGGGCCGATAGAAACTGCCATCTGATCTCTCTCTCTCTCTCTCTCTCTCTCTCTCTCTGTTGGGCAGGTGGGTTCAGGTGCCAGGGCATGTCGGAGCGTGAGGGTGCGGCGGGCCACTGTGGCCATGGCTACTACTACAGCTCGCACCTGCAGGAGTGCCAGGCCTGCTCCGACTGTGACCACACCCCCGTGGCGGCGGCCTGCTCCGCACTGCGGGACACCGTCTGCTCCACGTCGCCCGCTCCCGAGGGCACCGGCGGCGGCGGCAGCGGTCAGCTCTCGCTGTCCTGGTCCGGCAACGTCGTCCTGCCCCCGTCCGAGTCGGCGCACGGCAGCGGCTTTCCCAGCATGCAGCTGATGATCCAGGCGCGGGGCGGGGGCAGTGGGGGCGCGGGCTGCGGCGGCGAGCTGGTGGCGTGCGATGGCGGGCAGCTGCGCGTGCGCCAGCACGGCCTGCTGTGGGCCGACTACAACCTGGCGCTCCGGCACGGCTGCCGCAGCTTCGTCCAGGCCTGCCTGCGCCTCAACAGCACGGGCGACGCGTCGTCGTCGTCGTCTTTGTCGTCGGCGCCGGACAGGGCTCCGCAGCAGCAGGACGAGGGTCGCGACCTGAGCGGCGTGCGTCTGGAGCAGCGCGAGGGCCGCGCGCTGCAGAGCGCCAGCGTGAGCGCGGGCAGCGCGGTGGAGGCGGGCCAGACGCTGGGCCTGCAGCTGCGCTCCGCCAGCCACCACTGCAGCGCGGCGCCCGCCAACGAGCAGCTCCACCTCCACGCCGGCGGAGCCGCCGCCTCGCCGTTCAGCCTGCTGTGGCTGTCGCACGACACCGGCGCGGTGGCCATGACGGCGCAGGCGGTGGCCTCGGCCCACTACCACACCAACTACCGGCCGGCGTTCCGCGTGACGGCCGTGTCGGACCCGTACGTGCTGGCGCTGACGCACGACGAGCGGGGCGTGCGCTTCGCCGAGAGCGGCTCGCTGCGCTTCGTGCTGCAGCAGGCCGTCTACTCCATGGGGCAGACGTGCGTGAGCGAGGGCTTCACGCTGCTGGCGTACGCCTCGCGCAACGGCTCCAGCGCGGAGGTGGCGCGGGCCTCGCGGCACGGCGTGCACTACCGCGACACCTCGGTCTCGCTGTCGGCGGCGGCCACGGTGCACGCGGGCGACGCGCTCTCCTTCGAGATCCTGGCGCCGGCGCAGTGCAACGTGCGCTACTTCGGCGACGGCACGGGCATCAGCATGCTCAGCCTGCTGTGGGTGCCGCGCGCCTCCTCGGCCTCGCTGTCCGCCGCCGTCTCGCCCAAGGGCCTGCCGTCCGGCGCCGTGCGCAACCGGCCGCTGCACTTCCACCAGACGTCGGCGCGCGCTGAGCCCCTGGAGGTCAGCGGCGCGCAGGACGCCCACCCGCAGCGCGAGCTGCTCTTCCGCCGGGACGGCTCGGCCAGCGTGGCCCTGGAGCTGCGGCTCATCCACTCCTGCAGCCTGCTGAGGCTCACGCTCAACCGCCGGGCGCGGGGCGAGGGAGCGGGCGAGGGAGCGGGCGAGGGCGCGGCGGAGGCCAAGAACGAGCCGCTGGCCCAGCAGGTGGCCGGCCAGATGCCCGAGGGCAGCCAGTGGGCCAACGTGGCGCTGCGCGCCTCCTTCCAGGTGCAGAACGGCACGGCGGTGTTTGTGACGGTGGACTGTGTGCGCGGGCGGATCAATCAGATCGCCCACGAGTCAGGCAGCAGTAGCATGTCTGTGCTGTGGGTGGCCGCCTAGGCTGGGCTGGGCTGCTCTGACTCTCCACGCCTCTCACAGGCACGTTTATATGCAGGTTTTCCATTCACAGTCAAAAATGTTAAAGGATTATTATGAAAAATAAATACTATTATGTCATTTTCAGAGATGAGTTTTATTTTTGTTTTCCTGACATTTTGTACTATTTTAACCCTATCAGGTTTTTCAATGGCAGTTTTTCTCGATTGCTTTGACCTGCTGAAAGCAATGAGATCCACTTGGTTTTCATTAACACCTTCTTTACACAGCAGAGGTCATCTGTCATATTTTCATTGGGTACAGACATTTCTCATACCCTTTTGCAAAACAGTTAATACAGATGTAATTTACTGTAAAGACTCCAAGCTCTATTGGTTTTCCTAAAATTCACTTTTGTTCCATGTTTTAAATGCTTTGAGAGAGTAAGAGCCTTTTGCAAGCACAATGTGTAATTTTGGCCATAGTGCTTTTTTTTAAAGCCATATGTAACCAAAGACTGTAACCTGAGCGTTAATTGTTTTGAGAACATGATGTCAGGGCTGACACAAGCATTAAAGCAATCAAGAAAATCTGTAGGACAGTATTGAATTAAACTGATGGAAACATAATTACTATGTGTATGAATTATTTTACACTCATTCCATTTTTTTAATTTTATTTTAAATTGTACTGGCCTTCTGTGGTTTATTTATTTGTATTACAGGCTTTATATTTCTAGGCATTTTTTCAACAAGATTATGACTATCGGAGAAATTATTGCATGGTGTGCTCTCTCAATGTATGCCATACATGTTTGTACAGTATACATACATCAGTGCACTTATCTAAAGAACAGTGGATTCTTTACCGACAAAACCAGACAACAGGATACCTGTGTTGTGTTGTTTGCATTTGGAGACGGTCATGTGGAATGGCTTTTTGGCTGGGCATGTGAGGATTGCAGAGAGCAGATGTTTTGTATTAGACGCCATTTTCTAATTCTATCAGCCTCTGCATACCAAATGTAATTACTACTTCCAGAGGGCTTAATCCTGCCAGAGACAGTGAAATGTGTTAAAAAACAACAACAACCTGATGTGTCAGCGTCTCCTGTTTTCAAATAAAGATGACTAATCACATTTAATGGAATCACAGCAGCTGCGAGAATGTCTTGTTTTGATTCTATCTGACAAGTGTGGAGCTTATTCATCTCCCTGTACTTCCCCATAAAGCTCTGATTCAGTACCTGACTTGTCCAGGTGTATGAGTGTAAAAGTGAGACAAACTTTGCGTAAAATGTCTGGAGCCCTTGAAGTCCTATTTCTGCCTCTAACACAGAAGGGTTTAGCAGCAATAAGGTGTCTGGACTGTGTTTTTCAGTGAGGTATTTGAATATGCTGGCACAACATAGAAGGGCTGCCAGTGTGAAACCACAGAAGTGGCAACAAGTGCTGCCTGTCCGTGGATGCTTGAATTGAACACAGGTGTCAAACACACACACACACACACACACACACACACACACAAATTGAAAAACACTTGAAGAGACACTTACATTTAGTCACACAAAAGCATTTGAGCACAGATGTTTTGTATTGTAAAGCTGAAGATCCAACTTTTTAAAACATTGATAGTGTGACCGTATCATCATGTTTCTGTTTTTCCTCAGTGGATCACATGCCTGTCGTCTTTGCGAGGTCAAGACCCTAAAGAAGGCAGGTACTGTATCCTTTGTATCTTACAATTTACACTGCAGCCCTACATCCACTGGAGACAAAGCTTACGTAACTTGTGGCTGAAACTGAATAGATGAATACCCATTTGGTTTTGGTAATCTTCGAGGAAATAGGAAAAATACCACTGGGCCTTCATGTTGAACCGTATAGGCTTTTTATGCACAGGCGTGAAGCAACCACACGCCTGCATGCATAAGTCTCTGAAGTGAAGCCACGTGTGATGCATGTGAGGAAGTATCATGGGCCGCTTGGCTTATGCGCATGATAGTATGGCACTAAGAGGCCTCTCACCAATGTTTATACTGGGAAGGTACAGATTTTCATGGTCACGAGGTATTCCGTACAACCGCACAAGCTTCTCGGAAGGCAAATGTAAACGATGGTGAATTATGGCAGAGTCTAAAAGAGGTCACGGCTCACCCATTGGTGACCTTGCATTGAGGCCCACATTAATACATGCCCTAATACAACACAGATGGACATGGAGGAAAATGATGCCGATCCCACCGCAGTAGAAATATTTAGTCCTGACAAAGACATAAACACCAACGAACTTAATGCACCATCAAGACAATGAACCATTCAAATGCACTCGTTTGACCCAAGCCATGAAGGCAGAAGTGTCCTGTTGAAGCATTACAGTACATCACTCACACCAGAATCAGATGGACTCCTCACTGAGCTGTGAATTCACACTCCCTTTTCCCTCCATCCCTTCAGCGTCAATAAGCTCTGGTTAGTTATACACTGTTAGGCTGCAAGCATGTGGTTGATGGGTTGCCCACTGTGAGGGCGACGGAGTGGAGGGTAGGGAGGAAACAATTGAGTGAACAACAAGCAGAACCTGATCTGCACTGCGACCACCTCGTGCAATCCAGTTTCGTTTCGCAATTCCTCTCCCAAGCCCCATGTGTCGGACTCTTAGTGGAATTTGCCCAGGGAGGAAGGAACATTGTGCTGCTATTTCTGTGCTCGATAACTGAGCCCAGAGGAGAGGAGAGGAGAGAGGGGTGAAAAAAGTGATGGAGGAGAGAGAAAAAAAAAACATTTGAACAGTTCCAGAAAAGGGCAGGCGTTTCATGTGAATCTGTCAAGGCCCTGCCGTCCTGACTCCTGCGGGTTTGGAGGCGGACAGTCTGAGTGAGTGAAGTGGAGTGTTATGTAGGTAACGTATGGCCTCCACATGTGGATGGTCCATAACACAGTAGTTCCAGCCACTCACGCTCATAGACACCACGGCATAATGGGCCTCTGACGAGGGGAGCTGACGGGTCTCTTTGGTTGCTTGTGTTGCCCGATGAATGTGTTGCCACTTCTGGGAGCGCATGACAGGAGCCCTCAAGCAGAGTCCTCAGGCACAGCCCGCTGTCTCGGTGACATGGCAGCAGCTGGGGTGACGCTACTGTTCTGTTTTTAGGAACAACACCTGGAAGTCCTTGAGATGTGAAGATGCACTGCTACGCATTCCTACGACCAGATGGATCTGTTTCACGCTTTGGACTTCTTCTTACATCCAGTCTGACAGTCACTGAGAGGAATCTCATCAGTGACAGTGACTGCAGCTGTAAATGGGTCTAATGTTACAGTTTTTCCTTGATCTCTTTAATGTTTGTGTCAACTCTGACATTGGGTTTTCATAACAGTTAACATGCAGGTCTAAACAAAAGCACTCCGACTTAAATTACACATTTTGCTTGTAAAATGCTAACTCTCTCAAAACATTTAAAACATACAGCAAAAGCAAATTTTGCCTTCAAACAACACATACTGTATTTTAGTCAAATCACTGTGTGATTTCAATCAATCATTACACACTGGACAACATAATGCACAATGCATATTATGCATAATGCATTATATACTTCTCAAAAGTAGGAGTTTCTGTCTTCATTTTTGCTATGTCTGCCCCTTTACTTTCTTTTTTTTTCTGTGAAAAGACTAAATGTATTGAATAAAAAATAATTGTATTATTCCTCCCAAGATGCAGCTGTCATTGACATGTAAGACCTATACTACTGTAAGCACCTAGACAAGACAAATTCCATTGAACTACAAATTGTCATTTTTCATTTAAATAGACCTACTGTACAGTAAACACCTGGACTTTTGTACTGTTTTCTTCACCAAATAGGCAATACAGTACTTTCTCTAAATGTGCCTTAGATTGTTACTTGCAACTTGCAACACAGAAGAGACACGCAATCACTTTCGGATAATGAATGATTGTTGATTGAACACTTGTGCAAAGGAGTTTCACACTGGTGTATCAGAGATTCGGACTTATGCAAGCAATTTCTACCACCAGATGTTTTCCTTTCGTTTTGCACAGGAAAACCAAGAGTTTGGGGTCTTTGACTGACATCTGTGTTAACAGTTTTGCAAAAGGGGGTGAGAAATGCGTGAACACAATGAAAACATGTTAGCACATTTGCAAGAGTTGACTTTTGTTATGTAAAGAAGGTTAATGAAGACCCAATTTCACTAAGCATGTCAAAACAATTGAGAAAAACTGCCATGGGGTTTACAATAATAATTTGGTCCAGTATGCAGTATTTGAAATAGTGCTTCTAAGCATAACTTTACACTAAAATGTCCCTTTTAAATGTGTAACTACATTATTAAGTGTAAGCCATTTACATCTGCACTGCCTCACACATACCATACCCAACAACAGACTGGTTATTATCTTGAACTCTACATAATCATACTGGTTATTCAGTGTATAAAAGGCAACAGGTATCCATACTTTGTGTATGAAATACATCTTGTGTTCCTGAGTCTTTTTAGAAAATGTGTACAATTTTGGAGGCTGGTAGATCAGCTAGTTCAATTAGGGAAATCACCTGTATTGAGTGCATAGCTAGGACCAATATATTCAATGTGCTTGATAATGCATGGATGGATGACAGCGCCATCTAGAGACTGGAAAATTACCCTCTGTCTTGCTGCCCTTAAATGCCTCAACTACAACAAAGTTTTGTGAAATGCCATTCTATCACATTGGGTACATGTCCTCTGTAGATCATTCTTTGAAGATCGCTGAACAATAACAGCTAACTGAAAAGAGCACAGATGAGTGGATTTGATAAATCTTTTTATTTCTTCTTATTTATTGTTTTGTTTAATTTTTAATCCAGATTTTCATATCTCATTTCACACAGCAATAACATAATAATCCCTAGAAAACTCCCATTCAAGCCTGTCTGTTTTATGTTAATCAGTTAGCCTACTGTGTAATTTCTTATACAGCTGAACAACTTACTTTCTGGTGTTATGGAGTGAAAGACTAGTGTTTATATGCAGTAATAATATAGTTGTGTCTGTATATGGATTTACAACAGTGTTTAAGAGCATTTTAATGACATTCATACACAGTATAACTGATGATAAATTAAATAGAAACATACTGCAGATTCCTCCTAGTGCAACTTCTTTACAGGTTAAAACAAACACCTGAACACCTTTATATTTACCATACAGCTGAAGCCTGAGATCTGAAGCGTTTACTTCCAGTAGTGTGTTAGAATAGACTACAAATGGTTATACTAAGATAAATTATGATAAACACCTGGTTAAGCGTTGAAATTCTAACTAGTCCCACATAAAACAACTGCACACAGTCACGTGTGCCTGTGGAAGAGAAGGCAGTAGGAGTTACCTGGAGACAACTATCACCTGTACTACCACTGTATCATTGGTCTCAGAGGCCGAGGAAGAGCCATTTAAACCTCAGTAGTGCCTGACTATGTGGTTACCATCAGCATTCACCCGTCGGCACTTACAGTAGGTTAAACAACAGTGGAAAGAGTGAGAGAAAGCCAAAAGAGAGAGAGAGAGAGACAGAGTGCGGGGGTGCTGGCTGAGTTCTGTTGGTTGGCGGGAGCTGAGGGTAGGCCAGCTGGAGTGGCAGCTTGGCCGTCTGCGTGGCCGTCTCTCAGTGGAGGATATCCAGGAGCAGACGCTTGAAGTCACCGCCGCAGTCAGAGCTCAGCGCATCCCTCAGAGGTGTGTCATACTTCTCCAGGTACATGTCTTTGATGGTCTCCAGGTCAATCTGTTAGGCAATCAGGTAAAACAAGCCAACCAACAAAAAACTATGATTATTATATAAATAGAGTTTGTTTCACACTGTAAACACAGTATACCAGAAACATACAGCAGCACATGCTATACAGTGTATGTATAGTATTACATACACACAATATACTGTGCACAGCTAATCTCTGAGAGAAACATTTCGCAGAATTTCCCTGTGTCCTGACATGATTAAAGATCCATTCTTTTTTTTAAAACCACTGCTCCAAGCCAGTTCAGTTACGAAAGACTCATGCATGACAGCCCCCTCACACATGGAAGCACTGTGGGTGGAGACATATGAGCACAGACCCTCTGCAGCACTGACGCTCTGCAGCACAGACGCTCTGCAGCACAGTTCTGCCGTACCTCGGAGCGGACCACGATGATGCGGATGAGTGTGTCCTCGTCTGTGCCAGCTCCCGACATGGCGGCGTTCAGCCGGCGAGCGAAGTACAGCTGGGGGTTTTTGGCACAGCGCACTGACAAAAGCATTGAAAGATTTATTATTGATGAGTGGTGTGGTGTGAAGGTCCAAGTTTTTTTGTTGTGAAATAAAAAAGTAAAAAAACAACAACTGTACTTTCAGAGAGGCTAGTATTACTTATATTACATATTTTTCTCTCTGGGGTCTTTCTGGCTGAACATTAATGACTTCTAAGTAGGTCATCTACCAAGACACATTACAGAGCCTTCAGAGGGTCTCACCCAGGGTGATATAGCAGTCCTTCAACGTCCCAGAGGCCTCACTCTCTATGGAGTCCAGGATGTCAGTCCCACAGAGCTAGACAAAGACACAGAAACACCAGGATTAAACATCTGATCACATCAAACCAATAAAGAAGGCCAGGATAGTGCATGCAAATTTGGAGCAGTGTTGTTGTTTATTTGGAAGAAGTATCTGTAGTCTACTGTGTATTACCTGTCTGCAATATTTAGGTTCCTGTTCAGTTTTAAGTGGCACAAGAGAGACTGATGTTGTGATTTTGTCTAGGCTATGAAGAGTCCTTTGGGACATCATGAACTGTCTGTGAACCTACTGATGCATAGCGCTTGAATGTGGCCTGGAGTTGCAGGTAGTTCCTGTGTGTGAGGATGTGGTTGAAGGTAGACTCTTCTGTCCCAAACCGGCCCTCTCCAGCCTTGAGGGGGGAGAGAGAGAGAGAGAGAGAGAAAGAGAGAAAGAAAGAGAAAAAGAGTGAGAGAACATTTGTAACACTGCATTTTAAACAGCCCACATTGTTCAATAATAATGTTAAAAAAGAAAAACAAATCTCCAAAAGGATGTTTCGGTGAATCTGGCAAATGGGACTGGTATTGCATTTGCAGGAAATCAAAAGACATGGTTTTGGAGATGTTAGGCCCATTTTGTGCCAGCGTCTTGTTGTAAAAATATTAACTTGCACATGCAGAGTAGTAAACATTACTATTACTAAGGCAGTAATCATACCTCGATTAATGCTGCTGCATCTTGCTCAGCTAAGCCCTCATCCACTTCATAGTTTTCGTCCCGGTTGGCCTGGTGGTGAAGAGAATAGATTAACAGCTTTAATAAACACAGAAAAGAGCTGTTGGTGTTTGCTAACATCAGCTGCCACCACACACATACAGGAAATAATGTGGCTGAAATGGACACTTCCTGATTCATCACTACTGACCATGTTCCAGTCAGGAATGTATCCAATAAAAACGGCATCATGGGTTGACAGGGTTCTTTAAGACACCTGTACCTACCGAAGGAGCTTATGTTCAGGCAGCAGAAATAATGCTTCATAATAATCATAATGGGAAACCTAGGGCAGGACATGACTCACACATCTTTCAAAGATGGAGGAAACAGGATGGGCGTGAAAGCTGGGCAAAAATGAACCAGACTCTGCCAAAACTCCTACAAATACCCGCTCTAGTGAGCAGGGCTGCAGAAGCAGGAGCAGGGAGTTCTCCACATGATTTGGGCCACAATACACTTTGCTAATAACTCCACACATGTGCGGAGTAGAAATAAAGGAATATAAACTCTTTATGGTGGGAAATGTTTACCTGAAGAAGACCGCTCAGCAGGTTCCTGACATCTCCACTTGTGTCACCCTCAATGTCAGACTCCAAGTCACGCTGGTTTACTGGTTTAGGGGATTTAGAGAACCACAGATATGTGAATGGGATTACTCCATTTAGAATGAATTCAGAGACCATAACTCTATTGCTGTAGCATCAACTCACACATACCTTGGGTGTAGGCCTGTTTCAGTTTTATGATATCCTATTTTAAAAGGGATAAGAGTAATATCATTAAGACAATAACATATTGGACAGCTACAAATTGTGTAGAACAGATCAATATAACTAATAATTTACTGATCAAGAGAACTCATCAATAATTTTCGGTGTCATACATCTATGTTTTTCAATGTCATAAGTGCACATCGATTCTCAGATCGCGTATGACGCTATTTAGGCCTTTATCCAAGAACTTTAATAGACATCTATCTCGCAAAACTTCACAGTTCTAAGAACTGCAAAACGGCGTTTTACTGTAAAACATTTTTTACATCAAAAGACATCTGCTTTCTCACTGCCTGATAACATCTTTGAGTCCAATTTAGCATAGGCTTGTAACAACAATTTACATAAAGAAACTTGCTACAATCTCTACCCATGTAGAAAGCCCCCACTTATGTTATAATGGGTTGTTTGAAGGAGAATCGATAGTGTCTTCTACTGAATCTGCATGCTGTTGTTGTGGGTGGCTGTTATGCTGTTGACCTGGTTGCTGCTGGTGCACAGGATCTCCACCAGCACGTCCTCGTCAGTGCCCGCTCCCTTCATGGCCTTGCGGAGCTCCTTGGCGGCGTAGACAGCCGGAGGGTCCAACATGGCCATGATGGCATTCTCAAAGCTACCCGCCAGCTCGCCCTTCAGAACCTTCTCCAGTTCCTGAGGGGAAATTACGTAGAGGGCACACAGGCTCCTTAGGAAGCTACAGAGCAACCTCCTCTCAACAACTGTGGATGGAGCCCTTCATCCTACAGTGAAACTTCATCATAAATATCCATTCATAACTGATTTATAACTGAGTCATCAAACACTATATTGTACATAATGCCAGTGACTAAAGTCAGTGCTGAGGAGATACTTGGAAGTTCTCTGCAAGGTCACTTCCATCTATATGTCATACAGAAAGGCATATCTAATATCTTTTAGAAACTTCTGCTCTATTGCAAGATGGGTGTAGGTGTTCCTGGTAAGCCTATATAATTGCCTGTCTCAGACTTAGGCACATCAGCAGAGCTTCTACCACTAAGCCCTCAATCTATTCTCAGACACTCCATGCATTTCGAAATCAGCATCCCATGTAATGAAGCATGAACACCAACACCAATCCAGAGAGAAATAACACTTACGTTGTGAAATTTTGCAAAATAGGCTTGCTTAATTTCCAACCTCTGGGCAGCAGAGCGGTTGGCTAAGATTGAAATTATGGCCTCTTCATCCGTCCCTGTGAAGTGACCAGGAAGTTGTTAGTGTCAAGGAGACGGATTCCATGACCGGAATGTCAGTCACTTTCAAGTAGAGCTTATTTCCATAAAATTATTGAACATGGAACACAGTGGGTTTGGTCTCAAGACATATTCGTCTTTGCATAGTTATTTTGATATCCTGTCGACTCCCAGATCTTAATAGGCCTGTTGCACCCCAGCTGGCTCGCTCCTGTCATCCAACACCACCACATCACTGATGTAACTTGAGTCAATAAAGGTAGAGACCAGGTTGCACAAGTTGTGTACAGAATGGGTGGTGTTAGACTACTAGCCTATGTGCCCCAACATTTCTTCACAATGTGTTCAGTTAACCACATTCAGAGTATAAAAATATGAAATTCCATACTACTATTTACAATTTGTTGGCATGTCCTTCTAAAATAAAAACTTACCCAGGCCTGTACAGGCTTTGCGTATGGTTGTGATATCAGACGTCACATCAAAATCTGCGTAAGGAACAACGGTAGGCTGAAATGAAAGATTACATATAAATATTTATGATGTAATTATTGTATGTAAATTTATAAAATGTCATTTCATTCAAACATTTGCCACTACATATTACGTCTGCCTAATCTCAGTCTCCCCAGAATCGGTACATTTCCCCACGCCGTGAATTAATCCGAGAGCATCATGCTGGGCAGTTAAAATTTTCAAGAAATGTCATCGCCTACCAATATCGAAGTGAGAAGGCCAGCCGTCTTTCAGACCATACAGTGTATCTTGAGCCTACTAATACAGTAGGCTACAGAATTGCACATAAAAATCTTCTGAACAAACATAGATGAGCCTTTTTGCCCCTTTAAACTCTTTATCTAAGGCAGACTGTCAGCACATCACACCGCATGAAGTTCAGTTTATACAGTCAAGGTGTCTCGCACTTAAGTCTGACAAACTTTTCTTCAGTAGCCTACAGGTCTAAAATGCAAAGTTGTGGCGCAAGCGGCGGTACCCACTCCATACTGAACCGGCCACATTTCGGTTTCAGTGCCCATGGGAACTCTGTTACGATTCCGGCCTGCAGTCATGGACGTCCCAGTCCCACCTCATCTCTCTCCCACTAGCCTCCTGTTCCACTGTCCCGTCGGTAAGAAAGCAACAAACCCCAAAAATATAGGCTACTCATAAAAGATCAACCGAGCTGTTTTAGTGTTACCCTATAAGCACTAGATAACAGAGAGAGTTTAAAATTCACTTCTCTACTCACTTGAACGTTTCCCATTTTCAATTTCAACAGCGGGTTAGGAGGTCCGTGTGATGTCTGTGATGTCCTGCTGACCAGATTTGAATACACCTGCACTCCGGCTGGCCCACTCTTGACATCCACCACCGCCGCATCACTGACGTCATACATGCTAATTAGAGGTGGAGATCAGGTTGCAAAAGTTGTATACCACATAATAGACCTCTGAAGTTCGCCTACAAAAAGGAATCAGCGCTGTCATCTTTTCCATATTTGGATATCCGGGGGTTAATTGAAGCTAACTGCCTATGGCAAATTGCATTGCAAATGAGCTCTGGAGTAGCAAAGAGTGCCGTCTAACGTAGCCACGGTAGCCTACGAAAGATCACAGAAGTCTACATTCACTAACGTCTGGGGAAACGTCTTCATCCCCGGGAGAGTTCAAGTGCTTTAATTCAAAATCCTCATGTTATTTCCCCATAGGAAAAAGCTCAAGATACCGGATCTCCTTATATGGCCAAATATAGGGCCTAAAGGCATAGCTTTTTTTTTTTTTTTTTTTTTAATAGCTTTGTGAGCTTTGACCTTCAGAGGTCTCTGGGTAGGCTATGTGCTCCATAATTTCCTCACAATGTATTCAGTTAACACTCAACTATTTACATATCCTACCCCAACTTTTTTTTATTCTACTGGGATTGCCATTCAGTGATTTAACTTTATAACCGCATATATTGACAAAACCTCTTTCTAAAGTACTTTTTTTTTTTACATGAGGGAACGGGTTTTTATGATGCACTTCTTTTTTTTTTTTTTTTTTTTAAATGTAAACAGCATAATTTGATTTGGCCAACTCCATCAGACACAGCAAAAGGTATATCTATTTATTTATCTAAGGCTTATAGGCTACTTAATTATTTAATCAATTCAACAAGAGTGTAAAGTTCTAAAGTGTTTAATAATGTTGAGCTAAGTAGGCTAATATAATCTATTCTAAACTATTGTGTTATGATTTTAAACTGTTTTGGGAAAACCCCATTTTGAAATACAATCATTTTGTAGGCCTACATCTATCTCTAATAAGCATACACTTCGAAAGTCTGGGGTCACCCAGACATTGTCATATTTTCCATGAAAAGTCTTCATCAAACTTATATTCATCAAATTATTTGGAAAATGAATAGGAAATATAGTCAAGACATTAACAAGGTTAGAAATATTGATTTTTATTAGAAATAATAATTGTGTCCTTTCGCCGAATAATTCTCCATTTGCAGCAATTACAGCCTTGCAGACCTTTGACCTCTGAAGAAATTTCCCCCGTTTTCCTTAAGTCCCTCCACAAATTGGATTGGCCTGATGGGCACTTCTTACGTACTGTACGGTCAAGCTGCCCCCACAACAATATAGGGTTGAGATGTGGTGACTGCGCTCGCCACTCCATTACAGACAGAATATTCGACTACCTCCTTCCTAAATAGTGCTGGCATAGTTTGGGGGTGTGCTTGGGGTCAATGTCCTGATGTAGGAGGAAATTGGCTCCAATCAAGCGCTGTCCATAGGGTATGGCATGGCGTTACAAATGGAATCATAGCTTTCAGTAGGCCTATTAAAAATCTCTTTTATCATGTATAGGGTTGCACAATTCCGGGAATTTTCAAAGTTGGAAACTTTCCATGGGAATAAACGGGAGTATAAGGGAATTAACGGGAATAAATGGGAATTAATGGGAATAAACTGGGAATTTTGTATTTGGCAAGTTACAGTAGTATATATCAGAGACCTTAATGTAGTTGGAAAAAACCCTACTTTCAGCAAAATGTTAGTTAAAACAACCTGCTTTAATGCAAATTCAGTTGAATTTCTACCCTGTACACAGGTCAATTATACATGCACACAACAATCAACATAGGCTACTAGACATATAAGAAACCTAAAACGGTGAAAACGTCATTGCAAACGTCATCTCATGTGGGAATAACTGGTGGGAAACTGGGGGAAGTTTGCGAACAGAGTCGCCCAGTTCTTGGCGTGTCATCACTTTTGTCCTCATGCAAATGGAAGAATGTAATTTTGCATAAGCTCTAATGGGATGATTAATAATCATATGGTCATATTACTGCATGTTCTGATTTAGCTTGGTACTTTTAAAATAATCACAATCTGTGAGGTTTGGGGTCATTGATACATGTATGTAATGTTGGTATTTTTTGGCCAACTGAGGATTAAAATAAATTCATTAAACATTTTTGTAACAAGTCGAGTTCAGTCAGTGTTCACGGCAGTCTTGGCTAGCTAATGTAAGCTGCTAGTAAAAAACTAAATCCCCGTAAATTCCCATTAATTCCTGTAATTGCATAAAAGTTTCCAATATTGAATATTTCCAAAATTCCCCAGCTTAACTTCCCATGGGAAATTTCCAGAAAGTTTCCGGAAATTTTCCGCCCCTTTGCAACCCTAATCATGTACAAATCTCCCACTTTACCAGCACCAAAGCAGCCCCAGACCATCACATTACCTCCACCATGCTAGACAGATGGCGTCAGGCACTCCTCCAGCTCCTCCTGCGTCTTAAATGTGTTCTTTTGCCCATCTTAATATTTCCCTTTATTGGCCAGTCTCAGATATGGCTTGTCTTTGCCCCTCTGCCTAGAAGGCCATGCAGCATCCCGGAGTCGCCTCTGACTGGAAACTGGTGTTTCGCAGGTGCCATTTAATGATGTTTTCTAAACAAAGTTCACGAGGAGCCCATAGGGTTGATTGACAGCCATCACTCACCCAACTTCCGGACATAGGGTATTAACCCTCCTTCCTTGCTGCCCCTTACGTCATGCTGGAGTTGCAAAGCCTCCCACCTCCTCCCCTGCTCCTCCATTTCACTATTAGCTCTAAGCTCCAAATGACCCCTCATCCATGATAGGAGGTGTTAGCGGACATCACTCACAAGTGATCCGCTATTGGCATCCTAGGACCATGGCCAGCTACCAAGCCAAACTTCTCTGTACTCACTTCAAGCAATCCAACGGGCGAACTAGTGAAATGAAGCTGCCAGTTGAGGACCTGCGAGGCGTCTATTTCTCAAACTAGAGACTCTAATGTACTTGTCCTCTTGCTTAGCTCTGCACCGGGGCCTCCCACCTCTCCCTCTATTCTGGTTGGAGCCCATTTGTGCTGTTCTCTACAGGGAGTACACACCGCTGTAGCAAATCAGTGTCTTGGCAATTTCTCGCATGGAATAGCCTTCATCTCTCAGAACAAGAATAGACTTGTCGAGTTTCAGAAGAAAGTTCTCGTTTTCATTTTGAGAGTATAATCAAACCCACAATGCTGATGCAAACTTAGTTGGATACCTTATACGTTGGTGTGGAGAGAGCACGGCCTAATTTGCCTGGTGAGGAATTTGCATGCTCAGGTTTTGTCAATTTGTTTGGCAGTCAGTGTGTTTTAGACCTGCTGACATTTTAGTGCACAGAAATTCTGTATAAGCAGCTAATGCTATGCATGCATGGTGCACATCACTCATTAAAATAGGCTTACAAGCTTGTCAAATTCTCATTTAATTGCACAGTTTTCAGTCTAACAATGTCATGCAAGCTATGAAATAAGCCTTGGTAAACAGCAACAGCCGACTACAATGTCGTACAAACCAATTTTGGAAAGAATTTGAAGATACAGGTTGATGGTCTACCTGCTGGGCATTACTGCCTGACGCACCTCCACCCGTGCCTTTTGAGTGAGTATGCTCCCCTGTCCACCTTAGTGTGCAAGAGTGGGTCATCAGCTGGGGACCACCAGCCATGGATGTTTCGCTCCTTTAACCCCAGTACATCTCCTGGTGGCGGAGCGATGGCAGGGATCTCTCCTAGTCCCTACCACCCCCTGCTGATGCCCTAGGATTTCAAACCCCACCCCTTATGTCTCCTCTTTAGCCACAGCCAGAAGCTGCCCCTCTCTGCCTCCTCGGCCAGCTCCTTAATGGCTTTCCGACACTCTGCTCCTGTGAAGCCGATGTCACGAAGCAGGCGAACCATTGAGGACCCGACAAATCCCCTACACCCCACGTCGACAGGGCACGTGATGGCTTTCCAGCCAGCTTCTCTGCACTCTGCCGCTGGGTCTGCATACTTACTTGGCGCGTTTACGCTCATTGGCAGCCTTCATACTCTGCTCCCACGGGACAGTGAGCTCCACCAGCAGGATGGTCTTGCTTGACACTGACCAAATGATCAGGTCTGGCCAGAGCGACGTCTCCACAATCTCCCTGGGAAATTGGAGCTGTCTCCCCAGGTCGACCCTCATGGTCCACACATTGCCGGGTGAGAGAGGGGTCTTGCTGTTGCCCTCTGGTGGGCAGGGTTGGGGCTCTCCCCGGCCCGTGTAAAAATGATGGGAAGACTCACTGGAGTGGATGGTCTGCTGTGTATCAGTATGTGCAAACAGTCTAAATCAAAATCATGAACTGCACAACTGTGAAGCCTTGGTGCAGGAGTGGAAACAAACGGGCATTGTCATCTGAGCTCAGGCAAAACAGCAGCAACCCACATGTTCTCTGTGTATTGACAACTGACCAGGCACTGACCAGCATACGCATGCAGAATGGAATCCTTTTGATTCTCCTCAATACTATCAACCATTTAAATATAAAGGATGGGAAATAGTTCCTGAGAGACAGAAAATCATGAAATAGCTTAATGTCCATGTTCTGTGAAAGATTTATACCTTTTCAACATTGTCTGCACTGGAATTAATTGGTATCTAGTCTATGCAGCTGGCTATAGGCTTCATCCTCACATAATGGTCTGTAAGGATGTTGTTATAGGCGAATGCCCATCTTACCTTTGAAATGTTAGGCCAATGCACCCATCTTACCTTTGAAAATCTATATGCGTCCCACTTAGTCCATACATTGTCATCAGAAAAATGTCTTTGAAAGGTGAAAGGTTTAAACTTCTATAAAACATGTTTCTGGATCTACATCATACAATAAGCATGTCATGATAACAATGTCCTCAGGGAGGCAATGTTGTTCAAATGTACTTGAAATATGGGGAGGTGGTGTGGGGCTGGGCATAACAGAATCATTAATGCATGTGCGTGGCACATCTCTAATCCCAATGTTGTTTAGTTGGCATTTCAGTAGGTGAACCGACTCTAAAAAATGATGATTACGGCTAAATATGTGGTGAGCATCTGGTTTAATAAGCTTTCTGAAGAGGTCAGAATGATGTTGTTGAAGGATTTGCAAGGTACGCCATATGGAGCGGACCGCTGAGTGTGATAGAGATCCTCAGGTGGTCAGTGTGTCCTGTGATAAGCCTCAGCAAGAGGGTATTACCTTTTATTACCCTTAAATTCACAGCCCCATTTATCACCTCATCATGTCAGTCATGTATATCATTGTTTAGACATGCTATCACAGTAGAACACAGTAGAATCTAAATCTATCATGTAAACACTCCCTCCATGGATTCAGTACAAGCACCTGGATTAGGCAGGTCTAGTTTCCATAGTTCCAAAATCTTCGAGGTGCCCAGTGAAGAAACATGCACTGTCATGCAGAAACCACTGCAGCACCTTTGCAATACTTCCCCATCAGTCAACATCACTGATTAAGTTTGAGTAATAGGCTATTACTCAAACCACCAGAGACACTTATATAGACCTCGGAACATGGACATTCAGCTCTCTCCCCATTCATTTAGATAGGCCCTAGTCTTGTTCCGGTCAAAGTCGCTGCCCAACCCCATGGCCAACATGGCTGCCGAGTGACGTGACTTGCCTTAAAAGGACTTTGCTACACTAGACGTCATGGCAGCCTGGTCGCTATAGGACGAGCCTTTGCTAGTCGAACCTCTTCTATCCCTGCCCTTCGACTGCCGTCTCTCCTCGTCTTTGCTCGACTTGGACGAGTGAGTGTCTAGTATGGACATGGCGTGGTAGGTGGGGCTCGCCGCTCAAAGGAAAGAATCCATTCAGGTGAACTAGGCCTACTGACATATGTTGTTTTCTCATGTGTCATGTGAACCGCACGCTCACTAACTCTCTCTCTCTCTCTCTCTCTCTCTCTCTCTCTCTCACACACACACACACGTGCGCGCAGAGATAGAGAGAGAGAGAGAGAGAGAGAGGAGGTGAGAACAATGCCTGTAATCAGATACTGTTTACAAACATGTAGGGTTTTTGTCTAAAAATGCAGGTGCAGGTGCAGGTGCATTTCCATTTATATTTGATGACCTGTTTCAGTTGGCCATTATCATTCTTGCTGGCAAGCACAGAGAAATGATTTTAGTGCTAGTGTGTTCTCTCTCTCTGTAGATAGCCCACTGAGTGCTTGAAAATATGAGATTTACAACATGTAAACATCTTGAGATTATGAGCACTTGGTTCACTTGGGAAATCCCAATGCTAATTGCTCAAATATCAACACTGAACCAAGAACAAGTAGGCCTATAACATTTCTTTGAGACTGTGTATTATAAGAGTCTGTTTGTGAATTTCTGATGATCTGAGATTCCCAACACAGTGTTCTAGAGATATTTTCATATACTACATGTGACTAAATTGTTATTTAAGAAGTTAACCACTTAGGCTAGGCTACTTTGACCAATTAAAAAAAATGTGCTGTGAAGGAAATTTTAACATCCACGATGGGTTAAATGTATCTTGTGTTGCTGAGTCTTTTTACTAATGTGTACAATTTGGAGGCTGTTAGATCAGCTAGTTCACCTGTAATTACCTGTATTAAGTACTTAACAAAAAAACCAATACATTCAAAGTACTTGATAATGCATGGAGTGGGTGAAAAATAAATGTAGAAGAAATTAAATGGATGACAGCGCCATCTAGAGACAGACAAGTTACCCCTAGGCTACATGTCTTGCTGCCTTCATATGCCTCAACTTCAACGTTGCAAATTAAATGCCAGGCCTTTAAGTGAAATGTCATTCTAGCACATTGAGCACATTTCCTTTGTAGATAATTTGTTGAAGATCACTGTACAATAACAGTAAACTGAAAAGAGCAAAGATAGGCAGATTTGGTTAATGTTAAAGTAAATAGTTTATTTTGTTTAGTTTCAATTCATATTATTTTCACATTTCACTCAACAATAAGGCCGTTATTCCCAGTAAACTCCAATTCCAGCCTGTTTACATGTTAACAGTTAGCCTACTGTCAGTTAACCTTTCTCATACAGTTACATAATACAACATACTGTAAATAACAATATAACATGAAACTTACATTCTGGTGTTATGGTGTGAAAGGCTAGTGTTTATGTGATAATGTAATTGTGTGTGTATATGGATTTAAAGCAATACAGTAGCATTTAAGAGCTTTTTAATGACATACATACACAGTGTAATTGATGATGAATTAAGCAGAGGCATACTGCAGATTCCTCCTAGTGCAACTTCTTCACAAGTTAAAACAAGCACCGTTACATTTAATACAAAGCTGAGGCCTACGATCAGGGCCAACGTTCTTAAAGTGAGCCCCAGTAACACCTCCAGTAGTGTGTTAAAATAGACTACAAATGGTTATACTAAGATAAATTATGATAAATACCTGGTTAAGTGTTGAGTTTCTAACTAGTCCTCTAAAAAAACAACAGTACACAGTCACGTGGGTCTGTGGAAGAGAAGGCAGTAGGTTTGCTTTGTTATTACCTGGAGACAGCTATCACCTGTTGTACCACCACTCTGTAGCATTGGTCCCCTAAACAGAGGCAGAGGGAGAGCGATCTAAACCTCAGCAGTGTCTGACTATGTGATTACCGTGATTTGATCACCTGTCGGCACTTAGGTTAAGGAGTTAGTGGAAAAGTTATGGGAGTGACAGACAGATAGACAAAGGTATGAATATTTGGTGTCAACACCCCCAACAGACAAACGGAGTGTAGCTGACAGAATAAGAGAGAGAGAGAAAAAGAGAGCAAAGGCAAAAGAGAAGAAAGACACAAAGACAGAAAGAAAGAGAGACAGAGCGCGGGGGTGCTGGCTGAGTTCTGTTGGTTGGCGGGAGCTGAGGGTAGGCCAGCTGGAGTGGCAGCTTGGCCGTCTGCGTGGCCGTCTTTTAGTGGAGGAGCTCCAGGAGCAGACGCTTGAAGTCACCGCCGCAGTCAGAGCTCAGCGCATCCTTCAGAGTCACGTCATACTTCTCCAGGTACATGTCTTTGATGGTCTCCAGATCAATCTGTTAGGCAACCAGGTAAAACAAGCCAACCAACAAATTAACAATTATCAGACAGAAGGAAAGTTCATAACCAGTGACATAAAGCTGTGCGTACTATACACTGCATGTACACTATTATATGCAATATACTGTATACTGAACATATGCAACTAAATTCTGAGAGAAGCATTTCATAGATTTTTCTATAATCATGGCATCCTTATTAACCAATTACAGAATGATGCTGGTCTCTCTGGCCCAGACCTATCTGTCTGGTAGAGATTCGTCAGTCTCCCTTGGGGAACACTCCAACACAAGAAATGTCATAGCTTGCGGGGTCCCTCAAGGCACCATTCTAGGACCAGTTTTGTTCAGCGTCTATATGCTAACACTAGAAAATATCATCAGGGGACATGGGGTTAATTTTCATAGCTATGCTGATGATACCCAACTATGCATTTCTTTATCACCCAATGACACTAGTCCTATTGATAAACTGGCTGAATGCATTGATCATATTCACACACGGATGTCCCTTAACTTCATGCAATTAAATAAGACATGACTGAAGATTTCCCTTTAACATGTGTTCAAATCGCTCAATGGGGAAGCGCGTGACTACCTATCATATGCTGTCATTGTATACTCCACCGAGACCTCTCAGGTTCTCTGACACTGGTCATTCCCAAGGTGAGAACAAAGAAATATGGGAAGGAACTGCCTACCACAGGAGCTTAGAACATGGCAATCTGTTCTCAGGACATACCTCTTTAACCTAGCTTTCTCCTGCACTTTATTGCCCCTTCACCTACCTGCCCACTTAATCCCTTGTTATTTAAATCACTTAGACCATATTATCATTCTCTGTTGATATGTTTCCGTGTATGATGTTATGTATGGATGTATCGTGTATGGTATGTTACTTTGGTATGGTACGTTACTTCCACGTTTGTATGCAAGTATGTAAATATGTTTGTATGACAATGTTATGTAGTCTTTGCTAGCACTTCCCATGAACTAACGCCCTGCTTAAGGTTTCTTCCTAAAAGGGAGGGGAGTTTCCCCCTGCCCTTTCGTTTTAATGATTGCTCTAGCCTGGTTGCCTGCAGCACAGTTCTGCCGTACCTCTGAGCGGCACACAATGATGCGGACGAGTGTGTCTTCGTCAGTGCCAGCTCCCGACATGGCAGCGTTCAGCCGGCGAGCGAAGTACAGCTGGGGGTTTTTGGCACAGCGCACTGACAAAAGCATTGAAAGATTTATTATTGATGAGTGGTGTGGTGTGTGGGTCCAAGTTGTTTTGTCATGAAATAAAAAAATCACAACAAACTGTACTTTCAAACTGTACTTTCATAAACCATCTTTGCCATTAGACTCTATTATTTTATGCCATACTCATCATATACTAGTACTGGAATTCAATAATGCTAATAAAGCATATTGTACCATTTTTGTATCAAAACATGGCTGTGTACAACATATGTTATTACATACTGTATATAATAAGGCTCACTGGGGTCCTTCTCTGCTGAAAAAAAACCCAGCCTGACCAGCTCACCAGCTTGCTAATCAGCTTGTTTGAGCACCATATGATAGTTGACTAGCTAGGCCAGCAAAATGTACCAACTTAAGCTGGCCATTTTAGCTGGTGTTACTGCTCTTACATTGCTGGCCATGCCTAACTGGCCATACCAGCTTATGTTGGTCATGTTGGTCAAGCAAAACAGCATGACAATCTTATACCAACAATGTCAAGTTGGCAGGCTGGCTTCTAGCTGGTTTCTAGTTTTTTTCAGCTGGACTGTATGTAGGTCATCTACCAAGACATACAGTAGCCTTCAGAGGGTCTCACCCAGGGTGATATAGCAGTCCTTTAACGTCCCAGTCGCCTCACTCTCTATGGAGTCCAGGATGTCAGTGCCAGAGAGCTAGACAGAGACAGAAACACCAGGGCTAAACATCTGATCACATCAAAACCAATAAAGAAGGCCAGAATAGTGCATGCGAATTTGGGGGTTTTCTAGTCCACTTTAGTTAGCTAGTTTTCTTTGCAATATTTATTTTCCTGTTCAGACACTAATGGTGTGATTTTGTCTAGGCTATGAAGAGTCCTTTGGGACATCATGAACTGTCTGTGAACCTACTGATTCGTAGAACTTGAATGTGGCCTGGAGTTGCAGGTAGTTCCTGTGTGTGAGGATGTGGGTGAAGGTGGATTCATCTGTCCCAAACCGGCCCTCTCCAGCCTTGTGGGGAGAGAGAGAGAAAGAAAGAGAGAGAGAGAGAGAGAAAGCATTTCTTTTGCATTCTAAACAGGCATTCCCAATTCCCTCATTCTGGTCTTATTCAGATAATGATGTTCTAAAGGAAAACAAATCTCCAAGAGGACACGTTTAGGTGAATCTGGCAAATGGGACTGGGATTGCATTTGCAACACTGCAGGTCTGCAGGAAAATAAAATACCGGTACACACTGTAGCTTTGGAGCCCATTTTGTGGAAGTATGTTGTTTTAAAAACATCAACTTGCACACACAGAGAAGTAAACATCACTATCACTAAGGCAGTAATCATACCTCGTTTAAGGCTGCTGCATCTTGCTCAGCTAAGCCCTCATCCACTTCATAGGTTTCATCCCGGTTGGCCTGGTGGTGAAGAGAATAGATAAACAATCTTAATAGAGACAGAAAAGAGCTTTTGCTGGTCACTAACATCAGCTGCCACCACACAAATACAGGAAATAATGTAGCTGAAATGGACACTTTTTAATTCATCACTACTGACCATGTTCCAGTCAGGAATTTATCCAATAAAAATGGCATCATGGGTTGACAGGGTTCTTTAAGACACCTGTACCTACCGAAGGAGCTTATGTTCAGGCAGCAGAAATAATGCTTCATAATAATCATAATGGGAAACCTAGGGCAGGACATGACTCACACATCTTTCAAAGATGGAGGAAACAGGATGGGCGTGAAAGCTGGGCAAAAATGAACCAGACTCTGCCAAAACACTTATCACCTACAAAGGGCTGCAGCAGTAGAAGCAGGGGGTTCTCCACATGATGTGGGCCACAATACTCTTTGCTAATAACTCCACACCTGAAGGAGAGAGATCAGCAGGTTCCTGACATCTCCACTCGTGTCATCTTCAATGTCAGACTCCAAGTCACGCTCGTTTACTGGTTTAGGGGATTTAGAGAACCACAGACATAATGCGATTACTGCATTATTTAGAATGAATTCAGAGACCATAACTGTATTACTGAACCATCAAATCACACATACCTTGGGTGTAGGCCTCTTTCAGGGTTATGATATCCTATTTTAAAAGAGATAAGAGTAATATAAGTAATATCATTAAGACACTGAAATATTGCACGGCTACAAAGGTTGGCGAACTGATCAAAAATGTTTCATTTTGTCAACGATTTCAATGTCATACATCTACAGTGCCGTATGTTCTTCAATCCCTGCGTTTACATGAGAGCTTTAATTCCGAATAAAACCAAGTTAAATCGGAATAAAAGTTAATTCTGCTTTAAAAGAGACCATGTAAACGCTTATTCCGCTTGAAAATGATTATTCCAAATTAAACTTAATTCCGATTTAAGTGGTTGGTTTATTCCGATGTTAAAGCGGAATTAACTCCCCTCCTTGATCATGTAAACCTTTATTCCGATTAAAAGTTTATTCCGTTTGTTTGGCGCATGCTCGTACAAGGAGGAAGAAGAAGCGCATGCTCGTTTCATGGTTAATTCGGCTCCGTCTTCTTCCCCCCTTCTCCGACAGTCTTCTCCTCCTCAGCTAGCAAACGTGAAGCTTGACAATATTCTCGAGCTGCTGGCTAAATAGTAGGCCTATTATCAGAGTTACTGTGAAACCCGTTTTCATTATGTTATTGTCCATGCTGTAACGTTAACCCGAGATGACAAAAAAGTTGCTAGCCAGCTAAAGTTTGTTTTCTTCCGGTAGACCTTATTAGGCTACGTTCATGCGCCGCCTGTCCAATCAGAACCCTTCCCGACCCCCAGACGTTCAGCAGAATACAATAAAGCATAATTAACGTATGTTCCATGTAAACGCCAATTGGGAATTATTATTTCCATGTAAACTCGAAGGAGAATATTTTAATTCCGATCTATTTAATTCTGAATAAACTAATTCAGAATTAAAAACATCATGTAAACGTGGCCAATGTGTCATGACTCATGATGAGTGCACATGGATTCTCATGATTCTCTTAAGATGCTAATTATAGACGCCGGCCTATTACCAAGAAATTAAATAGCCTTCACACTGCAAAATGTTTTTTTTTCACATAACAAGGCGGCTGCTTTCTCACTTTGAGTCCAATTCATTATAGCCTTCTGAATAATGGTAATTTCCATGGAAGCATGAATTCCAGCAAACTCTCTGCCCATGTACAAAGAAAGCCCTCACTTATGCTATTCATGGGTTTCATCCGGTCCCTTTCCACAGGTGTATAAAATCAAGCACCTAGATTATGAATGCAGGCTGCATGGTGCTTGATTAACCCACCTGTGGAAAGGGACCTGATGAAATACATGAATAATGGGTTGTTTGAAGGACAATCGATAGTGTCTTCTATTGAATCTGCATGCTGTTGTTGTGGGTGGCTGTTATGCTGTTGACCTGGTTGCTGCTACAACCCCTGGCAAAAAATATGGAATCACCAGACTTGGTGGATGTTAATCCAGTTGTTTAATTTTTTAGAAAAAAGCCAGATCACAGACATGACACAAAACTAAGTTCATTTGAAATGGCAGCTTTCTGGCTTTAGGAAACATTAAAGGAAATCAAGAAAAAAAATAATTAATCAGTAACAGTTGCTTGTTTTAGACCAGCCAGAGGGGAAAAAAATATGGAATCACTCAATTCCAAGGAAAAAAATATGGAATCATGAAAAACAAATTGACAAAAGAACACTTCAACGCACCACTAGTACTTTGTTGCACCACCTCTGGCTTTTATAACAGCTTACAGTCTCTGAGGCATGGACTTAATGAGTGACAATCAGTACTCTTCATCAATCTGGCTCCAACTTTCTCTGATTCCAGTTGCCAGATCAGTTTTGCAGGTTTGAGCCTTGGGATGCACCATTTTCTTCAAATTCTACTACAGATTTTCAATTGGATTGAGCATTATCGAAGATGTAACGATTGCCGTCTCCCCAATGCCTTTACCTGACATGCAGCCCCATATCATCAACGACTGAGGAAATGTGCATGTTTTCTTCAGGCAGTTGTCTTCATAAATCTCATTGGAATGTGGATATAACTAGATGAAAGTCATATTCAGTGATGAATCGCGTTTCTGCAATGGGCAAGGTGATGATGCTGGAACTTTTGTTTGGTGCCATTTCAATGAGATTAATGAAGACAACTGCCTGAAAAAAACAAGGTCATTGATGATATGGGGCTGCATGTCAGGTAAAGGCATTGGGGAGATGGCGATCGTTACATCTTCAATAATGCTTATATTATTATTTATTATATAAAGTTTATATTGACATTTTGGACACTTTTCTTATCCAATCAATTGAAAGGATGTTTGGGGATGATTACATCATTTTTCAAGATGATAATGCATCTTGTCATAGAGCAAAAACTGTTGAATTCCTTGAAGAAAGACACATAAGGTCAATGTCATGGCCTGCAAATAGTCTGGATCTCAATCCAATTGAAAATCTGTAGTAGAATTAAAGAAAATGGTGCATCCCAAGGCTTCAACCTGCAAAACTGATCTGGCAACAGGAATCAGAGAAAGTTGGAGCCAGATTGATGAAGAGTACTGATTGTCACTCATTAAGTCCATGCCTCAGAGACTGTAAGCTGTTATAAAAGCCAGAGGTGGTGCAACAAAGTACTAGTGGTGCGTTGAAGTGTTCTTTTGTCAATTTGTTTTTCATGATTCCATATTTTTTTCCTTGGAATTGAGTGATTCCATATTTTTTTCCCCTCTGGCTGGTCTAAAACAAGCAACTGTTACTGATTAATTATTTTTTTTCTTGATTTCCTTTAATGTTTCCTAAAGCCAGAAAGTTGCCATTTCAAATGAACTTAGTTTTGTGTCATGTCTGTGATCTGGCTTTTTTCTAAAAAATTAAACAACTGGATTAACATCCACCAAGTCTGGTGATTCCATATTTTTTGCCAGGGGTTGTAGTGCACAGGATCTCCACCAGCACGTCCTCGTCAGTGCCCGCTCCCTTCATGGCCTTGCGGAGCTCCTTGGCGGCATAGACTGGCGGAGGGTCCAACATGGCGATGATGGCCTTCTCAAAACTGCCCGTCAGCTCGCTCTTCAGAACCTCCTCCAGCTCCTGAGGGGAAGGCGCACAGAGGGCACACAGGCTCCTTAGGAAGCCATTGAGCAACATCCTCATTCACTCTAACAGTGGATGGAACTGACCCCTGACTGAATGATTCTTCAACACCATCTATTTGAATCGCGTATATTTCTGTGCATGATCACACTGTTTAACAGTCATGAAACACTATAGGCCTACTGTGCATAATTCCAAAATGAAGACAGAATAAAAGTTTAGTTAGTGCTGAACAGCTACTTGGAAGTTTTCTGTGAGGTTTTTTTTTCAGACATAGGCATATCAACACAGCTTCTACCACTAAGCTCTCAATCTATTCTCAGACACACCATGAATCTTGAAATCAGTAAAGCACTGTGTTGACTTGACTGCATGAACATCCACACAAATCTAAGCAGCAATAACACCATACTTACATCGTCATATTTTTCAAAATAGGCTTGCTTTACTTCCAACCTCTGGGCAGCAGAGCGGTTGGCTAAGATTGAAATGATGGCCTCTTCATCCGTCCCTGTGAAGTGACCAGGAAATTGTTAGTGTCAAGGAGACGGATTCCGTGACCGGAATGTCATTCACGTACCGTATAAGCATATACGCAAGTAGCCTAGAGCTGATTTATTTCAAATGATGGAACATCATGGTTTTGCTCTCAGGACATTCTTTGGCAACATTAAATGTGTGAAGTGTTTTGATACATACTAGGCTACATTAATACATAATATGGGTATAAGAGCATGATATTCCATACTAACTTTTAAAAATTGCAAACATATCCAACAAACTTACCCATGCCTTTACATGATTTGCGTATGGCTTTGATATCAGACATCACATCAAAGTCTGCATAAGGAACAATGGTGGGCTGAAATAAAAGAACCAATACTAAATATTTACATAATATTTAAAAATGCCATTTCATTGAAACATTTCCCTATACAGATTAGGCTATACATCCTCCTAATCCTTTCCTACACTGTCCTATGGGCCTCTGCTGCTGAAACACAGCAGCCAAGTGGTGCACTGGTGCAGTCATGTTAGCTGAGTCATGGGATGCTGGTGTGCTGGCTAGAATAGAGTCAGTCCGCGGTCTTCCGCCTCGCCCACCGCCATTCCTGACTGTATGACTTTATTGATCACACTCGGGTTATATCTGAATTCCCCAAGCAGTGGGTGTAGGCTATCCGAGAGCATCATGCGGCACAGTCCAAATTGTCAAAAAAATATAATCGCATAGACATACAGTAGGCTACCGAAGTGTGAAGGCCAGTCGTCTTCAAGAGTAAAAACTAAACCTTAACCCTAGTTAGAACTTTGACAGCACAGGATTTCACATTAAAATGCGAGGGTTCTTCAGAACGAACATCAGCCTTTACGTTCACTTCAGCCCTTTACTATTATATGGCAGACTATTCATTGTCATCAGTAGGCTACAACATATCGCATGAAGTTCAGATTCGATTTTCCTAAAAGTCTCTCGCACTTAAGTCACTCATACTGTAGTTTTCTACTCAAACAAACAAAAACACCTGCCAGCACAAGATGACAGACAGTTTAAAATTCACTCCACCACTCACTTGAACGTTTCCCATTTTCAACAGCGCTGTCAGGAAGTCCGTGTGATGTCCGTGATGTCCTGTTGACTCCCAATTCCTCACAGGCCCGTTGCACCCCGGCTACTCCACCACTGCATCCCTGACGTCATGCAAGCTAATTAGAGGTGGAGACCAAGTTGCAGGAAACACCCACTGTAGGCTACACTACAGAATGGCTATGTGCCCCATCATTACTTCTCGATGTCTCCAGTTAACGTTCGACATATTTACACACAATATACATTTTACTTGGATTGTCTTTCATTTATTTCACTTTATAGTCACATAGGCCTAGTCTAATTTGATTTATTATCAACAATATGGCATTACTTTAAGTGAAAGGTCTTGATAGGCTATACAATACAAAATAGCATAGACGTGCCTATTCAGTGTTTTCATGGATACCTTACATGTTGGTGGAGAGGGCACAGCCCAATTTGTAGCCTATAGCCAGGCATTTGCGTGCTCAGGTTTTTGTCAATTTGTTTGGCAGTCAGTGTGTTTTTAGACCTGCTGACCATCATCGTAGGCTACTGCACAGAATTCTGTCCATATGCAGCTAAAAGTGGTTGGTGTTTAAAGAGGGCAACTGATCTCATGAAATGCTGCATGCCATTATGTTTTTAAGACATCTTGCATTTTATTTGCATGTTGTACTGTACTTCTGTGCATATGTCTTGTACTGGCAATAAAGCATAGACTTGGCTTGACTTGACATGACATGACTTTGCTTAGCATGTCCTCTCCATGGTGCAGAGCACTTAAGTTAAAAATAGACTTGTAACAAGCTTTTCAAATTCATTTGATTGCACTAACATCAAACCGTTTTCAGTCTAACAATGAGATGTTTCATGCAAGCTATGAAATAAACACTTGTAAAACAGCAATTACCATCTATCATGCAGTACAAGCCCCTTTTGGAAAGAAATTGATTGGTATGTACAAACAGTCTAAATCAAAATCATGAACTGCACAACTGTGTTAAGTGTCCTTGGTACTGGAGCTGAAACAAATGGCCATTGTCATCTGAACTCTAACAAAACAGCAGCAACCCACATGTTCTCTGTGTATTGCCAGCTGACCAGGCACTGACCAGCATACGCATGCAGAATGGAATGCTTTTGATTGTCCTCAATATCATCCTCCATTTAAACACACAGGATGAGAATTAGGGTCTGGGAGACGGGACATGAAATGGCTTGCTGTTGTCCATCCATGTTCTGAGATATTTATAACTTTTAAACATTGCCTGCACTGGAAATAATTGGTATCCATCAGGCCCATCTTACCTTTTGAAATTACACCCAGATGTGTCCCACTCCATCCATACACTGTCGTCAGAAAAATGTCTGTGAAAGGTGAAGTTTTTACATTTATAATAAATGTTGCTGGATCTTGTACCACACGCTATGGAAAAGCATTGTCATGATAACAATGTCCTCAGGGAGGCAATGTTGTCCAGATGTACTTGAAAGCGATGTAAACCCTGTGCATAGCTATGGGGAGGCTGTGTGGGGCTGGGCATAACAGAATCATTCATGCATGTGTGTGGCACATCTCTAATCCCAATGTTGTTTAGTTGGCATTTCAGTAGGTGAACCGACCCTAAACATTGATGATTACGGCTAAATATGTGGTGAGCATCTGGTTTATTAAGCTTTCTGAAGAGGTCAGAATGATGTTGTTGAAGGATTCGCAAGGTACGCCATATGGAGTGGGCCGCTGAGTGTGATAGAGATCCTGCTGTTAGCTTTAAAAAAAAGAAACTCCAGGTGGTCAGTGTGTTTTAGCGATGGACTCTTATTGCGGATCAGGTTTAGACAGAGATCGGGGTGGGTTCAATTCCGGCATCAAAGCCAAATTATGCCTGTAGGTGTCTGTAGTGTCTTGAAATAAATAAATAAAAAAAACATTTGAACAGCTATGCTAATCAATATTTGGATTCTGACAGTGCTACTAATATCATACAAGCTGATTTATCTGGTGTCTCATTGTAAGCTCTTTTGGGGTGTTGCCATATACTGTTTAGTATAGCACCTTGATGATAAGCCTCAACAAGAGGGTATTACCTTTTTATTAAACTTAAATTAACGTCTAGCCCACCTAACCATGTAGGCTACATACAATGCAAAACACTGTAAACAAAACCCTAAAGAGGACTCTTAAAGGGATAATCCGGAGTGAAATGCACTTTAGATCAATTTTTCGGACTATTGGGAGTACATACGTTGAGTTGACACCAAAATCATGTCATTCGGATGTATTTTGAGAAAGTTCGAGCTCACCGTTTTTAGCCAAAACTCGTTAGCCTGGAGGTGACTCGGGCATGTCATTTCGCCGCTACAAAACGCTATATTTATACCTCTTCTACTGTTCCAAACAACACTACACTTACGTGGTAGTGAGTAGAGGGTCCCTAAAGCCAAACCGAAGTATCCCCACGTCTTTATGTGGTCGGATAGAGAGTCCAGAATGAATTTAATCGAGTCAGTACCTTTCCGGAAATGTCGCTGTTGCAGCTAGCAACGTTTTCACAACACTTTACTAACATTTCCGGAAAGGTACGGACTCGATTAAATTCATTCTGGACTCTCTATCCGACCACATAAAGACGTGCGGATACTTCGGTTTGGCTTTAGGGAACCTCTACTCACTACCACGTAAGTGTAGTGTTGTTTGGAACAGTAGAAGAGGTATAAAAATAGCGTTTTGTAGCGGCGAAAGGACACGCCCCGGTCACTTCCAGGCTAACGAGTTTTGGCTAAAAACGGTGAGCGCGAACTTTCTCAAAATACATCCGAATGACATGATTTTGGTGTCAACTCAACGTATGTACTCCCAATAGTCCGAAAAATTGATCTAAAGTGCATTTCACTCCGGAATATCCCTTTAAGGATACAGTACAAGTGAAATGTGAAATCTGGGTTCTAAATTTCATAGAAATGTTTATTCCATGGGACACCGGGGTATTTATAGACATGCTATCACAGTAGAACACAATATAAATCTACAATGTAAACAGCCCCTCCATGTGGATGCAACAACTTGTCACTGGACATCAGTACAAGCACAAAATACAGTGGATTAGGCAGGTATACAGTAGTTTCCATTGGCTGATACTTTGAAAATCTTTTGCAGGAGTCTAGGTGGCCAGTGAAGAAACATGTGCTGTCATGCAGAAGCCACTGGAGCACTGTACCTTTGAAATACTTCCCCATCAGTCAACATCACTGGTTATGTTTGATAGGAGTAACTCTACAATATACCACGGCACCAGTCGAGTGAAGACAGCAATGCAAGAAAACAAGAGATTAATAAATAATAAATATAATCAATATAAACGGAACAGCATCTGTGTGTCTGATTATCCATGCAACGCCCATTTGCCATACTTTGAGTAAATCTATGATGAGACCCAAACCTACTGCACAAAACTGGTTTCTTCACAGACATGCAAACAAACGTTCTCGTCTTGACACCAAAAAACCCTTCATTTTTGGCTTTTAACAAAAATGACTCTATATCTTTGGTACAAAATGGAGAAGGTGGTGAATTAAAGTAGCCAATGAACAACCTATCGGAATGGATAACCTTTGACTGTTTGCCGTATGTGACAAATACAGACAAAGATTTGTTACAGCTGTTGAGTTTGATGTTGGAGGGAAGTTAAAATTGGAAAATGGAATTTTAAATTGAGTCTGCATATGATAAATTGGTGCCTCCAGTGTAAATTGTGTGTGTGTGCATATGTGTGTGTGATGTCCACACTTTAAATCCAAAATGTATAATGAAGAAGTTGTATGATATGCCAAGAGTTTCTTTTTAATTGGCCTGGTAAAGAAGCCTCCCGACGCAGCAATTTGTAATGCTTAGTCCAAAAGGGCACTGGCTGAACAGTAAACAACTCACACTGTCACTATAATACCTTTAAGAACCCGCTTCCTTAACATCTTCCCTAATTATCGCGATGAGCCCAACACCCCAGCCAGTGTTTACCCATCGCAGTTCTGAGTATTGTGTTCCTACACCCATGCATTTGTGCTGTCAGTTAGAAAAGCGTTAAGAACAAAAGCCTGATGACCAAACAAACACAGTACAAGTGATGAATTAAACATTCACTCTGTACACAGCAGATAAAGTGACTCGGAGTTCCATAATTGCACTAAGAACAACATTGTCTGTTATAGTTTACCAAACACTTGAAAACAATCTGGAATGCTTGTTCAAGGGACACAACAGAATTGACAAGGCAATTTTTAGAGACTGTTTGTCCATTTCTCAAGGTCACCTTCTGGATTCATTACATCCAAAGTTCAGGTTGGGTGAGCTGGGAGGAGAAAACAGCTCCGAAGTGTACAATCAAGTATCATGCGCTTGTTTGCCTGCCGCTGTTGTCCTAAAAGTCCCATGGACAGACGTCTTCCAAGTTGACACTCTTGAGTGGCCCTGCTGGTTTGGGATGTGAAGGTTTGTCCTGTGCTGTGGAGGTGCTGCCACTGGCACTGGTGCCATCCCTGGCAGAACCGTCAGGCACAGTCTCCGCCTCCCACGGACACGCCTCGGCTCTCTTCTCCGTCAGCCCCGCTTCCCGCGTGGAGCTCCGTCGCCGGCCGCTAGACGTCATGGCAACCTGGCCGCTGTCGGACGACTGGCTGACCCGCCGCCTCTCGGAGCCTTTGCTGGTCGAGCTCCTCCTCTCCCTGCCCTTGGACTGCCGTCGCTCGTCGTCCTTGTCCTTGCCCTTGGACGAGCAGGAGCCTTTCCTTTTGGAGTGCGAGTCCTTGGTCTTGGCGTGGTAGGTGGGGCTCGCCGCTCTGTCCTGCTTGGGGGACGGCGGAGCGTCGTAATCCCACGGGCAGATCTCCACCATCAGGGTGGGCGGCTGCAGCAGGCTGCCCGTGGACTTGGAGTGGTCCGAGTGCAGGACCTTGGGCTTGCCGTCGGTGGGCGTCACGCTCTTCTTCCGACCGCTCCTGTCCGGACACAGTCCGGCGCCCTCCCTGGGCTCGTCCGTGTCCCACGGAGAGGCCCTGTGATTCGGGGTGAGGTTGAGGGGCGATCGCGGTTTCCGGGGCATCTCGTCGCGATCCCCTCCTCTGTCTCTGGAGCGGCGCCTGTTGGAGGGCGACTGCCCTGCGCCTTTCTGCCTCTGCTGGGACCGGCCGCTCTTGGAGCCGCCCCCCCCGTGGACGGCGTTGGCCTCGCACGGGGCGATGGACACGTGCTTCTGGGCCTTCCCCTCGGACGGGGTGGGCAGTTCCTCCACCTCCCAGGGGCAGACCTCGGACAGGTCGTACAGCTCCTTGCTCCTGCCGGGCTCCGAGCAGATGGACGGCTGGCTGCCGCTCACCTGCTGCTTCATGATGCCCATCTTGCTGGGTGTCTTGCTGTACTCCACCGACTGGCTGATGATCATCTTCGGGTAGCACTCGGGAGCCTCGTCCACCTCGTCCAGCCTGCCGTCCCGGGCTTTCGGACCCTTCTTGCTGGCGTCCTCCACGCTGTGGGTCTTCCCCGTGAGCCCCAGGGTCCGCTCCCTGGCGCTGGCGATGACGCTCAAGGATTTCTGCATGATGCTCGTCCTGAGGTGAATGGGCTTCTTGTCGGCCGTCAGGTTGTGGGCGCTGACCGACTTGCACACCAGCGGCACGGACTCGGCCGATTCGGCCGGCTCGACCTTCGGCGGCTCGGCGGCCTTCTTCGCCTTCCTGCCCATCAGCGTGTCCAGCAGGGACCCCTCGGTGGTGGACCCCTCCATCCTCTCGGGCGTCGTCGTCGTGCTCGCGCCGGGCTCTCCGTTCTGGTCGCAGACGTGGTCGTAACTGTGCGACCTCTTGACGGGGAACATCTTGCTCTTCAGCGAGTCCTCCCGGGACCGGCCGTCCAGGTGGTTCCTCCGCAGCGTGCTCCGGTTGCTCCCGTGCTCGCTGCCGTCCCGGTCCTCGCGGCTGCACTGCCGGCTCATGGACTCTGGGATCTCGGTGATGCGGCGCATGAGGGAGCGCCCGAGACCCTTCTTGGAGCTGCGCTTCTTCTGCAGGTGCGGGTTGTTGGCCAGCATCTTCTTCCGTTTGTAGATCTCCAGCTGGGTGTACAGCTTCTTCAACTCCTCCTAGGGGCGCAAGAGAATGGAGGTAATAAGGGAAATTGTAATAAAAAGGACTTGGAGTTAATTAGGCCACATTAAATAAGAAGCTATATGTGAACAGGCACAAAGTTAGTCTGTGTGTGTGTGTGTGTGTGTGTGTGTGTGTGTGTGTGTGTGTGTGTGCTTCCTTCTTCTCTTTTAAATATTAAATTCAATTTTAAATTTCAGAGCCTGAGTAGTGTTATATCATGTTAGGGTATCTTTTTCAAACGACCATGCTCATTTCATTACATTAATCAGCTGTACAGTAAAATGTAGGGAAATGTTCACGATACTGGTTTTATTGCTCTCTCAGTCCTCCTAAGTTTTCCTGAGCGGTAAGTGGAGCTCACCCGTATGTCCTCCGGGTCCAAACTGTGCTCGCTCCACGCCGAGGTGATGCTACTGTTTAAGTAGGAGCCGGAGCGCCCCATATCCAGCTCATCCTCGTAGGCCTCGGTGGCAATGTCATCTCTGGTGTGCGTCCCTGAGGAGAAGAACTGCCGGAGAAACAACAGCAGCAGTGTTACTCGCACTCTCTGTCCTCTGTTAGCGCTGGGAGCCTCGCACACAGTACACACTGCCGAAATATAGCTGAGTCATTTCCGTGCATACAGGAATAGGGCTTACGTTGAATATACTGGCTGAATATACTGAGCGGCTAACTAAGATGAAGGGTAAAGTGTTGCTGGATTGAAGTCGGTGA
>NC_084995.1:30889980-31002480 GCF_963854185.1 Sardina pilchardus | reverse complement strand
CTTGCTAGAGGATACACCTGCATGGGTCTTCTGTTCTCACACAGTATTTTTTTTTTTTTTACAGTTACATTCTCTGAATAATTGATTAATTGATAAAAGACATGAGTGAAATTTGACACTTACGGGAAAGTACAGAAGCAAAGCTCCACATAAAATGGCCTCCAGTAGAATCAAACCAGAGGCTCTGATTCTCTGAGAGAGGGGGGAGAAATGGCACAAGTATGAATCACACGCTCCCGCAAAAGCACAGCAGGTGTAGCATAAACAATGAGCAAAAGTACACATATTCTTCTGTTTAAAGAGTGTCTCCGTGGATATAATGTAACACCAAAAACATTCAAAAGAGGTGAGTGCTATGTCTGAGTGCTATGGTGAGTGCTCTTGAATTTCCCCTTGGGGATCAATAAAGTATCTACAGTATCTATCTATCTATCATGTAGTTATTCCGCAGCGAGGGCTCCGTACCTTGTTCCGGCGGAAGTGGTAGACCACCACCATGCCGATGAAGTCCAGCAGCATGCAAAGGCCCTGGAAGGATGCGATGGCCAGTCGTAGGGAGCCGTCCTCCTGGGCCAGGCAGGGGCTGTCATCCCGGCAGAAGGGGCAGCCCTCCTGACAGGGCAGACACTTCCCCGACACCTCAGACTCATCTCGATGAGAGCCCCGCTCTTTACCTGAGTAGAATGTATGACCATCATAATGTAAATGGAAGAGCCCACTGGATAAAGGGTCCACTGTGGCGTGGCTTATTGTGGAACTGTCAATCAAACCCATGTAAATACATACAAAAAACAATGAGGAAATTGAATGTGATCAAAAGCACTAGAGAGTAAGGTATGTTTTCCTCCACTGTTTCTCAGTAACACTTTACTTGGATTGGCTGCCAACAGAGATTATATAGATCATCTGTTGAGATTCAAGTTCAGTATATAAAATTAAGCAATTACTGATAACATTAACCAAACATAACCCCTTAATCAAACATATCCCCTAACCTTAACCATAACAAAACATTTTAGTACATTCTAGTTACAGTAAGAGAGTATCAACAAATACTATGCCAATATGAGCATCTGTAGTCTGAAGGGAACTTTCCAAGTTAAGAGTGACAAGTTTACTGTACGATTTACCTCTATTGTATGCACAGGATGCATACACTATATTGCCAAAAGTATTTGCTCTCCTGCATTGACTCAAATATGAACTTAAGTCACATCCCATCCTTAATCCATTTGGTTTATTATGACGTCTGTCCGCCTTTTGCAGCTATAACAGCTTCACCTCTTCTGGGAAGACTTTCCACAAGGTTTAGGGGTGTGTTTATGGGATTTTTTGGAATCATTGGTCATCCCCAAACTTCCCACTCTGGCATGGATGACAGAGTTTGGTGTGGATGAACTTGACTGGCCTGCACAGAGTCCTGACCTCAACCCAATAGAACACCTTTGGGATGAATTAGAGTGGATACTGAGAGCCAGTCTCCTCGTCCAACATCAGTGTGTGACCTCGCAAATGCGCTTCTGAAAGAATGGTCAAAAAACATTCCTAAACTCTTCCTAGAAGAGCTGTTTGCAGCTAGCTGCAAAGGGTGGACCGACGTCATAATAAATTAAGGATGTGATGTGACTGAAGTTCATAGTGAGTCAAGGCAGGTGAGAGAATACTTTCAGCAATATAGTTTACCACTCTGGAAAATGATTGTGTTGATGTAGAAAAGGGTGGTGATGATCATCATTTGTGTGTGTGTGTGTGTGTGTGTGTGTATCAGGGGGGTGGTAAGAATTAGACTTAATGTGGCAGAGATTCCCCAGATTTATTTAACTAAATCACTTAACCATGTAATTAGTCTCGCCGAAAAAAAACCCCACAAAGATGCAATTGGCTCATAATTATATGTGGTACTCTTGATCCCCACGGCACTTTTAATCATGTTGGGTGCTCAGCCAGAGGCAATTATTCTCCCGTAATCCCCGAATGGTCTTCATCCTGTTTACTGTGTCTGTCAATCTCCGATGTGGTGCTCCGTGCCTGTGCCACCCGGCGCGGGTGATAAAGCAGCAGCAGGCTGCACGGTCACTGCTCTCATGCAGGGCACTTAAGGCAGCAGCAGGAGCCACAGAGTCCTTCCTAACCACACTCCAATTTTCAGCGCGCAGCACAGCGCGGCACGGCACGGCACGGCACGGCACGGCACGGCTTGGCACGACTTGGCGCGGCACAGGGTGGCACAGCAGGGCAGCTCCGATCCTGACAAGCAGATACCAGACGTGCCCGGCCTGACGAGACGGGCGCACTTGATGTCTGCTCCTCAGCTGTGCACTTCATGAGTGTCCGTCCAAGAGCACCAGCAGAGCGAGGGCACGATTTGGGAACCGCTCCCGACAGCTCAGTCTAAGCTGCCAGATGAAGCCTCATCCTCACTCCTTCCCTCAGCCCTCTCTCTCTCTCAATCTCTCTCTCTCTCTCAATCCCTCTCTCTCTCTCTCTCTTTCTCACAATCTCTCATGCAAATCAAGCCCCTTTCTCCAGCGTCGACATCTCTTCATTAAGAAGCAAGCGGAGAGTCTGAATGGCGAGCGGTGACTCATTAGCTATTTTTAGCACGCTTCATGTTTATGAGTGCGCTCATGAGGTGGGCAGGGCCTGAGCATCACCCGCGGCAACGGCGAGCGCATCAGCAGCACTGAGGGAGCAGGACTTCACTCTTCTCCGCTCTTCATTCAATCACTGTCTTCTGAGCTCTCTTTTAAATGCGATCTCCCCTGGTTCATTTGCTCTGATTAGAACGATTGGCGCTCGGCACCAGAACATCCATAAATGATCAAGGAGCCGATTATTCACCCAGCAAGACCTCGGCGCTGAGTAGTGTCTGAAGTGCGTTTTGGTCGAGGGTCACGTCGTTCTGATGGAGAGAGGAGCTCTCGGAGCCGTGTTTTTCGGTGACAGGTCAGGAAGAGGGAGGACGTGAGTGACTGCGGGAGGATGAGCCGGTGGCTGTGCGTGCCCCATGAGAGAGGAGGAGGAGGAGGAGGAGGAGCTGAGACACACACACACACACACACACACACACACACACACACACACACAGACAATTGGGCTTATAGACATTCCTCTCACATTCTCTGTTTCCTCATGTGCATATGCTGTATCTCTACCTCTGGCTGTTTTATATCGCTCCCTGTAACTCTCTCCCCACCCTGCCGCCCTCTCTCTCTTACTCACTCGGTCACTCACAAACACACACACACACACACACACACACACACACACACACACACACACACACACACAAACAAACCGGTTTGCCTTGGGCCAGTGGGAGTGCCCTGTGTCTCAGCCCTCCCTGCTGTCTGCCGGGTGAACCCCTTGCCTCTCTCCCGCTCTAATCTGTGAGTCATGTCACACGCCACCTCCGGCTGCCCGTCTGCATCCATGGCTGACCTCTGCAGGACATATCACTTGTAGGGGAGCTCACCCTCGGGGAGGGGGGGGGGGGGGGGAGGTGACAAACCCTGACCGGATTAGTTTGACGGCCTGCCAGGGAGAGGCCACAACTCCAGACTTTTTTTGGGGGGTTGAACTGATAGTGGAGTAAATGAGGGGGCTGGTGTCTAGTCTGTGAAGCGGGGATCCAGTTTGAACGTCTTATCCATTTACACAGGATCTCTACAATGACACTAAATACTAACTACAGGTATTAATGTGAGCACGCGCTTATGATCAAATCGGTTTAATGACACTGTTTTCAATTGAAATGTCCTGACTGTAAGCGACACAGAACAACGCTGTGTTTTTTCTGAGCAGAACTTTTGCTAGACGCCCAGTCTCTATTTTCTTTCTGTCTTTCGTGTGGCTGTGCTATTTTGAATAAGAAATATGACATGATAGAGGGGCATATTTAAAGGATTCAGTGTGGACAGAGCGCACTCAATGCTACACAGTCAGAAGAACTAATCTAATTGTCGGCAGCTTCCCACAGGTGTGCTTGGTTCCACTTGAAACAGAGCAAAAATGTGGATGAAGTGAAATGCAATCAACAATAAAGGCTCTTCGTGTGAGGTGTTTGACGGCCTACTGTGAATTAGAAATAAATTTGACTGATCGGGTCAGCTTTTAAATATGTCATTAAGCCATAAAGGAGCGTTAAAAACAGATCAATAGCTCCCCGTCTCATCAGCGGCCATAACTGTCACTCTTTGGCATCCTGTGGGGATGAAGCTGAAGCGCAGGCATCCAATTGGCATCATTAGCACTCGTTAACTCTGTAGCCTTAGTGAGTAAATGTGGGCCTACTCTGTATGAAGTTAATGATCTGCGTAGAGCTGCCCGAAATCTCTTCTGCTCCATCCTCGTCCTTCGGAGAGCTTGACGTGTCCCTAAAGTTGGTTTACTAGAAAATCTTTCCCCTCTAAAATCCCCTCTAATTAGAATCCTCTGCACTGGTGCAGTCTCAAATCAAATGATATTTTATAAATAGGCACAAATGGATTGGATTTCATTATGGAAGATATACTGCACAGGAAGGATCTCTTGGTATCTATAGAAAAGGTCTATAATGGCTTATAATAGTTTGTTCTTACTGTTAAATGAGCTGTGTTAGCATAAGCATTACACATTTAGCATCATCTTGCTGCTAAATTGAGAGCATTCAGACTACATGCCTAACATTACAGGCCAAGGCAGCAATGGCTGCCATACAAATCTGTGAGTCCTGGCCTCTGGAAAAAAGATAGAGATTTAGCGTCTTTGTCAAGGACACTTTGACACACAGCTAGGAGCAATCTGACTCAAACTGGGAATGCTGTGGTTTCCAGCTGATTGTTGTACAGACTGAGCCAGTTCAGAATACAAACATGGGAAAACACAGCGTGTGTGTGTGTGTGTGTGTGTGTGTGTGTGTGTGTGTGTGCTTGTGTGTGGGGGGTCCGTGTGCAGGTATGTGTGTGGGAGGTTGGGTGAGTGTGTATAGAGCATGGCTGTGAAGGGCAAACGGACTTGCTTTATTTATTTTACATGTACATCATTGACATTTTTGACAACCAAAAGAATCATTCAAAAGCATCACTCTCACGCTGACAATGTCATAGAGCTGATGTTCTCTATGCCTTGTATGCCCTGTCTATTTCTCTTGAAGTTGTACATTATACACATTTATTTCATATCTGGATTGCCCTGTTATGCAATCTGTCAGTAACATATTTGAAACTGCATAACAAACACTCTAAATCTAAAATGGAAAGAAGCTAACGGCAACAATAAGAATACACGAAGAGCATCTAATTGGCACCTACTTGAAAAGCCATTGAGCGCCACTCGACTGGGATGGTAGAACCCTCTCTTGCACTGGCACTTGTACTTATCCAGGACAAACCCATGGCCCATGATTGGCTTGCACTACAGCAGAGCAGAGAGAAAGAGAGAGAGGGAGACAGAGAGGTGTTTAGAAAAAGGTGTGAGCAAATAAGACAGGAGGAGACAAACAGAGATGGGAGATGAACGATGAGCCAGCCAGCCTAGGCCAATATTTGAGTTTCTCAGATGATGCTTTGAAAATGGCAGGCTCTGGTTTGAGGCAGAGCACAAATGGGGGAAATATGCTCTAAATGTCAGCACAGGCAGAAATACGACAGATGCCTACATGTGTTTTCAGGATAGGCTGTCTTTTTCTGTGATTTTCTTGCTCTGTGATGATAGTGGATTTCCTTTTGTTCTTCAAGACCCTATAAACCAAAATCAGTAACCGGGTTTCCTTCAGATTCTGTGAGAATTCATGAAAATTCGTCTCAAGTATTTGCGCATCTACAGTATGTTCATGTCCAATCCAGATTTATGCAGTGTAAACATGGTCATTCTCCTTATCTAGGGAAGAGTTCTGATCAGCTTCTGAATAAAAAAGCAAGGTTTATCGAAACATGCAGGTAGAAATGAAACAAATGCAAATTTATGTGAATAAATTGCTTCCATCAACTTTAATCGTGTTATATCCTATGCGACTCGAGAGTTAATCCACATCCCCAAAGCAAATCAAATTTCGATGTGTATTAGAAGAACATTTCAAGTGCTAAGTCAGGACTTCTTATTCAAATGGTCAAAAGGCACATTAAAAAGTTACAAACCCAAAAATTTATTTGTTTGGAAACCTAGTATATATTTGAAAACTATTCCTGAGAATAAAAAAAGACTGTGTGGTGCTGAATTGTGGAGTTAGACAATTAAACGGGACTTTTTTGTACTCTATTTTAAGACAGTCAAGAAAAGTCTTGAGAGTCTTGATGATGTAATGAGTTCCCACTTAGCATAAACTCTCCTCTTACAGCGCTCCCCATATATAGGCACCAACAACCTGGAACTGAATCATAATCTACATAGCAGTATAAATTTCATCGCCCGCCGTGAAGGGTTGAAAACAATGGAATTTAATGCTAGCAGATGTTTAAAGCGAAGTGCGCCATGTCTATTTGCGGAGCCATGCATTTCTTCTGCCTATGCCCTTATCACAGGTGATATGACTAATTATCTGGCTGAATGAAGAATGCTAATTATCTGCAGGTTTGGTGAGTAGTTGGAGAATTATGTGGTAGGCTATCAAAAGGGACATGTTCAGAGTGTTTGCCTGTCTGGAGTATTTGTAATGCCTTGACATCCTTTATCTCTTATCTCTTACCTTTATCTCTCAATCTTATCTATAAGATTTCTTTGGAAACACCATGTACAGGTTAGGAAACTACAAGCATTGTGAAAAATCTGCTCTCTGCAATACATTAGCATAAGGTGCATATTTTAAGGTGCACTTAACACAGGTGTTTTGGCTAATTAGCTCATCTATCTGGCTGAAGAGTAGCGCTAATTAGAATCAGCTGGTTTAGAGGATGGTTGGAGCAGATGTGGTAGCACATTATGGCCGTACCAAAGATAGTTTTATCAACTGTCACTGGTAGTACGGTTGAGAGAGCCAGCACCATTGCACTGATTGGCTGCTACAGACAGTGCCCATACCATAGACCTCTGAAGTTCGCCTACAAAAGCTACCATCTTTGCCCAAATAAGGAGATCCGGTATCTTGACATTTTTTCTATGGGAAAATAACATGGGGATTTTCAATTATTGCACCTGTTAAACTCTGGTGGGGATGATGACATTGGAAATACAGATGTTTTTCGCCACACAGTTTTGTCCACTGCCGTCTAGTGGATTCTGTGATCTTCGGTAGGTGAAGATGGCACACTTTGATCTTTGCTACCCCAGAGCTAACTTACAATGCAACTTGCCATAGGCAGTTAGCTTCAATTAACTCCCGGATCTCCTTATATGGGCAAAGATGGCTTTGGATCCTTTTTGTAGGCGAACTTCAGAGAGAGCATTTTTCTGTGGTCTGACACATGATCTATTCTTGGTTGACAGGGTCAATAGACCAATACCAATAGACAAGAAAAGAAAGAGTAAAAGAAAAACATTAATAATTACTTTTATCTACAAGACAAACAAGACTCCTTTAGATAAAAGATAAAATGACAACCGATGAAAAATATAAAATCCATTATGATATCCCATAATTAAATCGTTTCTTCTTTCTGTTGCTTGTTAGTGTACCAATGTACTGGCAAATCCTGGACAGCAACAAAAGGCAGATAGCTGATAGAAACTTAAATGTCACTGTCCTCAGAGCCAATATAGCAGAAGTCAATGTGATTAGAAACTCGCACAGGCAGAACACTTTCCTTTGTGATGGGAGCAAGAAAGCCCAGAACATTTCGCACATTTCACCAGCCGCCCCGTGAGTCTGGAACACTCAACCTGAAATAAATAGAGCGGGGGATCACACAATTGATCCAGATGACTCGCAAGCCTGCCTTTGCCTAGGGTGAAGGTCTACTACGCAGTGCCTTGCTGATTTCGCTAAAGAGTTCAGATCCTAATTTCAGGATGAAAATAAACATCTGGCATGAAAGGACTAATGAGATTTCAGGGACTCGTAGTAGGGCACTGGGGGGTCCTGCTCTAAGAGGGTTTTTTAATTCAATAAGAATGCCAGGAGCAGTTCAGTTAGAGGAGACGGGGAGATGAGAGAGAGCGCTGGCAGTATCTGTTTATGGAGGTGCGCTTGCTGGCAGGCGATCGGGAAAAGCAATGAAAAGGTGTTGTGGAAACCGGCTGTGAAAGTAATAACACCTATTTACTGCACGGAGCAGCAGGACTCGGACTCAAATTGGCATGTACAGACAAATCGGGGGCATGTTAAAATGTAATAGTATGGAGACCTATACGTGTAACTGTTTAAAGACTTTAAAAATGGGAAAGAAATAAGATTGCAAGCAAGTGTGAATCATGATGGTGCCACTGGTTAAAAGAGTTATGCCGTACACTTTTCAATTATTCTAGAACATTCCCTAAGGCACATTTCACAATTCCTATGCACAAAGCATGCACTTTTCTCATTGGCCAATGCACTAAGACCATATGATTTCTGTGGCCATTACATGCAGGGACGTGGCCGTTACTTACAGTCCAGTCTTTTTTGGACAGCCGGTCGGTGTACATCCTCTAGTCACATCGACATACCTTATTTCAAAGCCAACCAGACAAAATTGTTTCCTGTGGCCAGGCACCATCTTGCAGCTACCCACAGCTGCCTTCACTATGCATAAGTAGACCCAGAGCAGCTGCCGAGCCTTGGGGGACCTTCCTCTCTGGACGGGAGAGTGGGGCGACGACGAGGCTGAATCCCACACAGAGAGGAGAGGACTGAGTGAAAGTACAGTACAGTACACACCAGGGTCCCCTCAGGCTGCTTGCTGTGCTCATGGTCAGAAGGGGTCACACGAACGAGGGGAGTGGGTCAGGGCTGGGGACGGCTACTCCCGCCACACCGCCACTCTCCCTAAAAATACACACTCACACAAATACACATGGGGGCGAAGGCAGCAAGTGCCTCACTTGCCTCCCCAGTGGGTGCCCAGTGTGTTTGGGCCTGTACTGTACATGGTCATTTTGCAGAGTGAGTCTCTGGCATACAACAACCTTTGAATGGGACTTTGAATGCACATAGCAACAACAACACCCGTGGACCTGTCTCATAACAAACCCTACGGGCATTCTGAAGATATGACACACAACATGCAACTCCTCACAAAAGCGAATCTTCACAGAAAAAAACATCACACACTCGACAACATGAGCAGCTGTCACACAATTACAGAGCCTAAGTGACTGGATCATTTGTCAAGCTGGGCTAACCTGACTAGGGTGATCATGTGCCACCTGAGAATGGAACCCCCCATATACCATGTCATATCTTGTCTAATGAGTGATGAGTGCAATGGCTTTGCGTGCCACAGATGCACATGAGACGAGAGGATAGACTGCGTGTGAAAGTGTGCCTGTACAGTATGTGTGTGTGTGTGTGTGTTCCTGTGTGTGTGTGTGTGCCAGTGTGTGTGTGTGCCTGTGTGTGTGTGTGTGTGTGTGTGTGTGTGTGTGTGTGTGTGTGTGTGTGTGTGTGTGTGTGTGTGTGTGTGTTTGTGCCTGTGTGTGTGTGTGTGTGTGTGTGTGTGCGCCTGTGTGTGTGAGAGTGTGTTAAATAATGAAAGAAAGCATACTGTGTGGAACTGCTGGGGTGAGAGTTGCATGCCCCCTCCCATAAATCACTAATAGAGTGATGCTGCTTCTTGCAAGCACCACTAATGACATGGTACAAAACATCCTGGCAATGAAAAAAAAAACCGATACAGGTGCTTGGTGTTCAGGGTCAAGTTTATTTTTTGGTAATGTGTTACTTGAACTCTCTAAGAGAAACATTGTTAGTAATTGTGCACTTCTACCCATTATAGTTCAAATGAATGAACCTTATGCATGAAAGGCTCTTCAAAGGCAGCTCATTTGTTTCCGGTGGAGCCTGGTGTGTTTGAACCTGCCGCTGTTGTTGATGTAATTAGTGTCTACACAAACCTGGTTTGTTGTTGCATCTAGTAAATCAGCATGTGACGACGTGAAAAGATGTACGCGTGTGTTATTATTTTTGGGCAAACAAGATATTCAATGTTGGAGAGAACACGCGCGGAGCGGAATATAACAGAAGATGCCGTTACAACACTGCTCCACCGGAAATAAAGGAACTGCCTGAAGAGCCTTCCGTGCATAAGGTCCATTGGAACCTAACTTATATGCCACACAATGGGAAATTCCTGTTTAACATGCATTACCGAAATACCTGCATGGAATCCATTCAATATCAGCATAACACCTTTAACACACTACTGGCGATATACTTCAATTCAAACAACATGAAAGGCATTAACAACAGGCGATCCTTAAAAGCACCCCACACAGTAGAGAGCAGCTCATTGCTCCATGATTAAATTGCTCTTAGTTGTGTGCTTAATTGCTGGGGCGATGGAATCAACTAGCAGGACATATCTGCGAGCACAAATATCCCCACAGACCTATCAAACATGATAATACACTGCTCACCAAAACACACAATGGGCTCTCGATACTTTGCAAATGTGTATGTGTCTGTCTGTATCTTTTGTATACTGAGAGGTTAGTCCATCATAGCATTTGTCAGTAATGTGCTAAATATTCTAATCATGTCTCAAATTGATTCTGTTAACTGGGCTACTAAAAGGCACAGCGTTATGCATGAAATATAGCTGCTGTCTCTCTGTATCAACATTCACGTTTTTATCATACTGTTCAGGAAAATTCTAATCAGGCAGAGAGCTGGGTGCCTCTCTCCTATGCACTAGGCTTTTCCTCTGTCTGTTTCTCATTCCTCAGCTGTGCCTGGCTTGGACACACAAAAGGAAAAGGAGCCAGCCAGCCGGCTGAGATCCACACACAGATCTATAAATAAAGCTGAGAGCAAGAAACCCTAAAAGCAGTACAATCAGGCGTGCTCCCTGAGGACCGCAGACTGTCTCCCCCTGAATTCCCTGCGATATGAGGGGAAAGTCTCCGCTGACTGATGAGGCCGTTTAAAAGCTATCAAAATGGTTGCCGTTGCTGCTGGCGTATTTGGAATGGTGCATCCACACATAATTAATTTCTGGCTGATGCCTGCCTGATGGATTCACGAGAGAACGAGAGAGCCAGACTCTCTTTGGCAAGGACATGCAGTATTTTTATGATCTATTTCTCCAGGTAGATCTCTTGGGCCACAGAATGGGACAGATGGCGGAAGCTCTTTATATGAGCAAACATAACTCAGCGCATCTTTTAAAGAAAGGAGATAGGGACACAGCTGACAGACAGACATTTCATATGAAACCTGTCTTTGTCACTAATACTTCACCAAAGGAAGGCATGCACCTCTACTGTATGTATATATGTATATGTATGTATGTATGTATGCATGCATGTATACGTGTGTGTGTGTGTGTGTGTGTGTGAGAGAGAGAGAGTACATATGTGTCTACGTGTATGTATGTGTATGTCTGTGTGTGTGTCAGGATAGGTGTGAAAGTGGAAGCAAAGTACTGTTTAATCTCATCTATTATTGGAAGTCACCACATTTGGAGATGGAGGTGTTGTGCATACCCATAACATCTGTTTCATTATTGTCAAGAGTCATATTACTGTATCATGTCGGAGCAATTGTCGCACCTGTCAAATATGTGTCCTTATGTATATTTTATTCTGAATTGTGGACATAAATAAATTATTATGCATGTATGCTTACATGTATGTACAGTATGTATATGTATGTGTGTGTGTGTGTGTGTGTGTGTGTGTGTGTGTGTGTGTGTTTGTGTATGTATGTATGTATGTACAGTATGATCGTATCTATGCATTGATGTAGATGCTGCATGTGATAAATCCCACAATATGTTGAGGCTATACCCTGTTCCCTAATGTATACAGTCACACTTTCACTGGCATATTCTGAGAAGAACAGCACCGGTCTTTGTGAGCTTGAATGGAAATCAATACGGAAGGCCATGCCGTTGAATCCAGCTCACCGTGCTGTTTTTTTTTTCTTTTTTTCCAAACAGACCTTTCAATGGGAAATGCCAAAGAGGCTCATTCTTAATGAAAGTGACCTGAATTCAGTCATGGTGATTATTAGGAATAATATAGTAGCACTCAGGTAGACACTATACACCTCAAAAGTACACTCTCCATGCACTGGAGAAGAGGAGTCGATCGATCTCCCTTGAGAGCTCAGTAAAAGAGGTCAGCTGAGAGATTTGTGTCTGAAGTTTCAATCTAGAGTGCAGGCAAGCGTCTGGGAGAAGCCTCATTTTCTAACGAAGGCAACTAGGGGAAATTGCCCTAGTCTTATCTCCCACAATCTTTTGCATGTTGCATACCTAATTGGCTACCACAGAGAATGCTACATGCAATATGTCAACATGAGAGTGTGAAAAGACAGCATAGGATGGTGTAGGTTTGAACATTATCTTGTCCGCTTCTCCATTACCAGACTACAATTCAGATGACGCTAATGTGAGTTCGCAATATCTGGTAATTAATTTGCCTCATCAGTTTATAAAACGTAAGTTCTTTTTTTTAAAGAATATGATCGATTTAAAACTGTCAACAAACAAAAATGCGTTCAGAGGAAAAATAATGAGTTCACATAAAAAATAACTATTCTCTCGCTGTTCTCAGAAATTAAAGCAGATAACAGCCCCCAGCCCACCATCACTGAACAGGGATGTTTGCTCGAGCTTATATGCAGAGAGCCAAGAGCGTTTAGATATTTTTCCTGCTCTGACCAGGCACCCTGCCGCAGTGGGACCATTGGTGTCTGAACATATAACTGTTACAGTAGATTCATACATCTCATACTCACACAATTAGTATCGAAGCATAATGCACAGCCTATTATAGGGTATAGGCCTTAACTATCCAGTGGGGATGTAATGATACACCCAACTCACGTTTAGGTATGATTCACGATTTCAAGTTCACAATGATTTTGTACATTTATTTTTACAGAATTACCTGCAGACAAATTATGTCTGAAAAATATTCCTTTATTTACATAAATGGAGAGGAACACAGAGTTTGAACTCGCTGTCAGCTAAATGTCCCAGTCCCATGCGTATTATCCAGATATGAGGTTGTTTTAATTTGGAATCATCTTTTGACTCCCAATTGTACTATCATTGCCAATCTTTGGGACGTCTGTTTTATCAGGAGAGAGACACACACAGGCCCAACGCTGCCACTATAGGTTGATCAGGACACTGGACACCCCCTGTCTTTGTCTCACCCTTGTCACATACTGACTAAATATAATCCAAACTCTGCCCATTGCAAAAGGCTAGGGTCCCTATCTTATACACAGCCCATTGTTGTTCCATACGCAATGTAAGTCTACTGTAGCTTACACCAGATACAGCAATTATTATTCTGCCAGGCACACGAGTTGACGAGTTGTCAAATGCACTTTGCCAAGCCACAGGCACGTCAATAAAAAAACTAGGTGAATAAAACTGATGAGTCCCAGCCAAGCCTGATGTGCTTGGATGAACGTCCTTAGGATTTGTATCATTTTGAATGTCATTGGGGTAACTTTGATTGTAACCCCTTGTCAGTCTGCAGTGAAAGTAAAGAACTAAGTATAAGACTTTGTTTTGTTTTTGCCTATGATTTCAAACACAAGGCGAGTGCAGATGTGTATATAATCTGCTTGTCACACACACACACACTTGTTTTTAAAAAAACAAGCTTTAGTGGAATCCCGCTGTTGAATACACATCTCACGTGCACGCTAATTCCTTCTGCAGAGATGCGCTCACTCATCGTTAAAATACCAACAACACAGTTTGATTTTGCACTCCTTGCTCTTAAAGGAAATGGCAGATGCAACACACACCCATGATTAATTAAGAAATTAAGAAACTTAACAGCTTAAATGGGGCTCTAGATATTTATCAGGCAATAAATCAGTGCTTGCTCAGGGATGTGGTTAGCCAAATTTCAACCCGAGAGTTTCGTGTAATCCTGATTTAATTTGAATGTTCCATCATGCTCATGTTTGGTCTCAAATTGCTTTTCGGTAGTGGTAGTGTGACAACCTTTTTTTTCACAAGGTAATTATCCTGAACAAGAGTTATGCAACATCTGGCTAAAATGCTAATCACGCAGGTTATGGATGTCCCTCCCGCTTATCCAAAGAACTTCCTGTCCTTGAGAACCCATGAGCAGGTCTTGGCTCACAGTGCTCTATTTTACATCTGCATTATTTATGGATTTGTTGTTATTGGCTCAGAGAGGGGGTGTACTTCACAGATCAGACAGGCTCCAGCCCAAGCATTTCACCCTGTGCAGTCATATCCCCTCAAGGTCCCCACTTCTTTCAAGTAATGTCATTCCATCCTACTACATACGCAGTGTATTCAGAGTTAGATTATACAGCCGAGTCTAACCTACAGTCTAGTCAAGTGTAGTCTACACTATCATTGGGAGAAGTATAGCATGTTTCCTGCAATTTGAGACGACTCCATCGAACCCCATGCAGCAACATTAGAATACTTGAAATGTCACATGCATTTACTGTAATGGTTCTAAAACCATTTCAGACCCGCATCCTTTCAGTTAAACATGTTCTGACTGTCTCTGCTTGCCCTCCTATGGATGTGTTTCCTTTCAGTAGTATGTTTTATCGCTGTGTGGGTACAATGTCGCTGTGGCGTGAAATCCTTAATTTGGAAAGTCAAGACGTCCTCATGCTTGGAGATGTGCTTGTTAGTGCTGCAGGACTTCAAAAGAGGGTGAAGTTGGAGCTCTGCGTGCATTCCCCAAAGACAGAGCTGTACGAGGAGAGCAGGTGAATGAGAGTTTAAGATGCACTCTCGCAACGAGACTTGGTATTTTGACCAAAGTCTTCCTGGCAGTGTAATATGTGTGTGTGTGTGTGTGTGTGTGTCTTTGGTGTTTGATGGCAACTGTTTGTGGATAGGCACATCTGCCTAAATGAATGTGTCTCTGTGTGGAGGGTATATTCAAGTATTATGTACAAGTATGAATGCCCTCTGTATGTGATTGATTGTGTGTGTGTGTGGTGTTTGTGCGTGCCTGTGTGTGTGTGTGTGTGTGTGTGTGTGTGTGTGTGTGTGTGTGTGTGAGTTTACGTGTGTTTTGTCTTGTCTGCTGCTGTATGGCAGTGACAGCGTGTGTGTGTGTGTGTGTGTGTGTGTGTGGTGTTTGTGCGTGCCTGTGCGTGTGTGTGTGTGTGTGTCTGAGTGTGAGTTTACGTGTGTTTTGTCTTGTCTGCTGCTGTATGGCAGTGACAGCACACCTCCAGGGACATCCCACAGCTCCGCTCCATTTCTACCCCACTGCCTCGACTCCACTCCGCTCCTCTCCACCATAAATAAACCAGCCGCTTTACCGGAACACAAACCAAGGGCTGCGCCCAAATGGATTTACAATCTCCCCACCATGACAGTCGGCAGCAGATCATTATCTACCAGTTCCAAAAACAAATGTGACAGTCACATGGCTCGTCCATGTTGCCTCACCCAATGACCAGGCTCTTCTTAAACGCGTGGCAACCCCGCGTTGTGTCCATGGAGGATCTGGCGTGAATATATAGAGGGAAAACAACAGCCCTCTCATGCACACCAGCACATCATTTTGGGCTTAGTCGAGGAAAGCTGGTGCCATAGTAGATAACCCAAATTAAAATTAGCATAACAACGCTAGATGTTTTTCCAGCAGGCCACCTCAAGAAATGGAGGGAAAAGGACATGAGATAATCTCACAGCAGGGTGTGACTGTGAGAGGAGAAAGAAGAGCAGCAATATGACTGGGACACAGTAGTGCCTAACTTTAAAGCATGCGTGTCAAAAAAGCTACTTGCTATAAAATGATACACCGAAGTACTGCAGGCTGATGGAGTGTGTGTTTGTGTATGTGTGTGTTTATATGTGTGTGTTTGTTGGGGTACGGGTAAGGGTGGGGGGGGGGGTGTTGGTGAGGTGGCAAGATCATTTGGGAGGGTTTGTCAATAGCCGTCTCAGAGCCTGCGGGATCCAGGAGTTCTGCGCTGATCCTTTAATCCCATGTGCCGAACGATAAAAGGAGCCGGGGAGGCAGTGAGGTAGAAACATAAATATTTACATTCTGCCTTCAGTCAGCTAGTCACCGCCACAGCGCAGAGCTGGGCAGGCGAGCCGAGCCGAGCTGAGCTGAGATGAGATGAGCTGAGCTGGGATGAGATGAGCTGGCTGGCAGGCAGGAGGGGAGGCAGGCGCGCGCACGCACGCAGCCCCTTCGTTTCCTTCCCAGGCAGCGCCTCCATCCCGACGTGTTTTTGTCATTAATGTTTCATAGGCGGAGGACATACGGAGCACATCGGCGGGCCGCTGCTCCATCACTGTGCTTGCAGGGATGTCCACCTTTCGGTAGGATACACAAGCAGCTATTTACAAACGGTACATGGGTGCACTTGACCCAGAGGCAAGGGGCCTCCTCAGCGCAGCATACATACAGCATAGCCTGGCTATCACCAGACCAAGCTCGACCTTTTAAGATTGAACATTAGTCTGGGAAGTCTGCTCTGTATTTTCTACTGCACAAGAGGTGTGATGGATGGGCATAGTTCAAATGACTCGGTACGCAATTGGGTAATACAACTTGAACCAAAGATCATTGATCCGGGTATGCCAGGAGGATAAGCCAATTTGTGATTGGTCCCGATTTGTAACAGAATAAGCATAGAAACATTTGGAGGTTTCCAGCCTGAGCTGCAAGGCAAAATCAAATCGCCAGCAGATCGGCTGGGTTTACCTTACATATGAAACCGTATGGGTTATAGACAGAATTTATGGGTCTGCAAGGATGCACGTAATGTATCAGGTGAACTCCAGTGCAGCTGCAATGACAGTCTCATCACCTGGGCAGAGGGATCGCTGGGTGTGTGGTCAACATCTTGCACCTTGTTGAATGAAAGCCCTATTTTTAGTGTTCTGTTGCAGAGGCGGAGCCAGACATTATGAACATCCGGGGCTTAAGCCCAGCGGGGGGTCTGGGGGTTCTCCCCCAGAAAATTTTGGATTTCTTAGATGCAATTTCCTACATTCTAGTCCACTTTAGGGAAGACATCGCAAATCCTAAACGCCTTCTGATTCATATCTACATTCGCAGTTGCATGGCCTGCACAAGACAATACTATGAGCTAGGCTGTTTTAAGGGCAACATTTTCACTACCTCTACTTAGAAGCATTCATCCTGGTCATTGTAGGCTAAGTGCCATTCACACATGCTACATATTGTTTTTTCCCAGCACAGTCTAGGCTACCCAGATCTGCCACAATATCTTGTATAAATACTTGCATTGATTTGGCCATTTCTATTTAGGCTAGTGATGAAAAATGACTTTTTGACACTTTTTGCGCTCCATATTTGTGACACGGGCTGATCGGACCTGATGTTTGGGTGATAGCACACATGACGTGCACACATGATGATTATCTATAATATTAAGATACTGCATTGCAACGAACAAAGTAAAGGCAAAAAAGTGTTTATTTTTCAAACTAATTTGGATGCAATATGAGTCTTGAATTGGATACAGAGTTTGCTAGGATCTCAAAACTGTATTATGAACGTGCAAAGATAACGTTGGATTATGAACATAGGATATTATGCCACACAAAACATTGGGTAAGTGGAGCTAAATTAAGTTATTTTGGCGTCACTTCGTCTGTTTTATGACCTAAGGTTGTATTTGGTAGCCTATCTGTATCTACGAGAGTAGGCCTAATGGTAGCCTACGCTATATGACATTATTATTTGTTTGTCGCTTCGTCTGTTTTCATAACACAAAACGATCGATGTATTTGGTATCAATGGAAAGCCCCGTTTCTCCTCTTTCATTTGGTATGCGTGTCATGTCTGTGCGATGCCAGGTTCGCGAGTAATTCAAGCGAGAGTAGGCTAATGGATGCAGGTGAACACATGGCAATATCATTAAATAAACAGACTGTAAATTTAACTTCGTGATTTTTTAAAAAAAAATGTCATACTTGATCGTACAGACTAGTGTCTCTCGTTGGAAAGCCCCGCTTCTGCTCTTTCATGCAATAAAGGTCATCTCGCTGCTACTAATAATCCCGGAGCAATGTAACCGAGAAGAATGGATGTGTTTTTTGACGCACTTTGTGTCAGTCGGACTCGTTAAAAAAGATTCGGGGCTTTTGACGTGAGATCCGGGGCTTCAGTCCCCAAAGCCACCCCCTGGCTCCGCCACTGTTGCAGAGGCAATTTCACATGGCTTGGTGTAAGTGGTTGGAGATTAATGTCTAGTCAGTCTCAGGGAATAGAAGAGGATTTTCACGGTGTCCAAATAGCACAGATATATAAGCAACTCTCATAAAATGACCCTATCATAAATAAACAGAAACTTACAGTCACAAAACACATACAACACTGTCTAAAGTGCATACTTACGATATGTTCCTACCCTTTAATTATATAAGATGTAGGGTTATGTAACATCCGTCCCAGGGAGCATTCAAAATGCATGAGAGGTTGTGCTCAGTTCATGGTGGAAAACAGCAATGTACTGTACATGCACAGCCATTGGACAAGAAGGGAAAGCAGAGGTGGGGAGGGGCGTTTGGGCATTTCCACTTAAACGCCTTAAAAGAGCTAACCTCGTTTTATTCCTCATCTCGCCCGTGGCCAATAAAACCCCTCTATCACTTGACATCCCCCCCACCTTTTTTCCTGTCAGACCATCTTTTTCTTTTTGCTGTCCTGGCGAGAAAATAGAGATTGGAATAATATTTGCCCGGGCCTCTTGCTAAAGGCTTAAGAGGTGTCTGCGGCGCGGGATCAGTGTCATCCCTCAGTCCTAATCCCGCGGGCTCTGTGCTCCACTGGTTGCATATGCTCTCGGTACTCTCATCCTCTTGGCCCAGCAAGCTCATGGGGCGAACAAAAAAAAAAAAAGAAAAAGAGCAAAAATCAATGCCCTTGTTGTCCTTGTCAGTGAAGGTGGCAGGCTGCCATAGCTGGGGGGGTGAGTCACCAGCGGAGGTGTCCGGCCCCTCAGTACGCTGTTCTAATTACTGTTTAGGACCCAGCCGTGGGTGGGGGGGGTGGCTGTGGACATGCCGGCCAGGAAAGAGGCAAACATCCATTAATTAATGAAGACTTTAGGCATTAGACAGAGATACCAATGTTAGGCATTAGAGACAGAGATAGAGAATGACAAAATGCAGTGCGAGACTGTCTCTCGGAGAATGAGGTTGACTAATCATTCTACATTTGAATATGCAGTTGACAAAATGGGTAACTTTCTGCATGCATAGTGGAATGACAAAGAAGAATGGCTGATTGGAGGATACCCATTTGTATGAAAGAGGAACTTTTCCACGCTAGAATTGGAAACTTTGGTAACGCTTTAGAATAACATGTGCTTATTAGCTATTAACAGTGCATAATAAGCAGTTAACAATTAGTTACTAACAGTTAGTTAACTGTTGTTATCCTTTAATAACATTAACTAACTGTTAACATACAGCTTGTAAGTGTTAATAAGCAGCATTTAAAGGTGCTTACAAGCATATTTGTTAACAGTTAACGTGCAGCTTGTAAGTGTTAACAAGCAGTTTGTTAATGGTGAAAAAAGACATGTCTTACCTACTTGTAGTAAATTCTGCAGCCCCCCAATCTAAAGCGAGAACTATGTAACTAACAGTTAACAAGCCACTTCTTACCTGCTTGTAGTAAATTCTGCTGCCCCCCAATCTAAAGCGTGAACTATGTAACTAACAGTTAACAAGCCTAACGTTCTATCTTTAAATCGGTTAAGCTGTGAGAAATGCACCTTCAAAATTGCTGCCAATGGTGGGATGCGAACCCGGGCCGCCTGCATCGCACTGTATGCTGTATCCCACTGAGCTAAGTTCACATAATCATAGCAGGTGAAATTGTTTGACTTGTTTCTAATTCCCGCCCATGCATGTTTTTTTATCATACCAATTACTCTTTCTACAAATATGTTTCTGATGGTGTTTCAGTTCAGTGAATGCATAAAACCATTTTTTCCCCAGTCTACGTGTAAAGCAAAGATCATAGAGCGCTACGCTCCGCTCTAGAATCTTTGGCGTAAATATTTGGTTACCTAGCAACCGAGACTTAAACGAAGTTTAAGCTAGTTAGCTTAAAACAATAATGGGTCGTATTAGCATTAGGTCAAATAGAGGCGAGGCAAGATGTCTGTCCCTATTTATAGTTTCCGACTCCTCCACTTTTTCTTAAATGATAGCTCTTAGGGTGTGTTTTTATATTTGTAAAAAGATTAATTGGTATGATAAAAAAAACATGGGCGGGAATTAGAAACAAATAAAACAATTTCACCTGCCAACATTGCGTAAACTTAGCTCAGTGGGATACAGCATACAGTGTGGCGCAGGCGGCCAGGGTTCGCATCCCACCATTTGCAGCAATTTTGAAGGTGCATTTCTCAGAACGGTAGGCTTGCTAACTGTTAGTTACATAGTTCACACTTTAGATTTGGGGGCTGCAGAATTTACTACAAGCAGGTAAGAAGTGGCTTGTTAACTGTTAGTTACATAGTTATCGCTTTAGATTGGGGGGCTGCAGAATTTACTACAAGTAGGTAAGAAATGTCTTTTTTCACCATTAACAAACTGCTTGTTAACACTTACAAGCTACACGTTAACTGTTAACAAATATGCTTGTAAGCACCTTTAAATGCTGCTTATTAACACTTACAAGCTGTATGTTAACAGTTAGTTAATGTTATTAATGGATAACAACAGTTAACTAACTGTTAGTAACTAATTGTTAACTGCTTATTATGCACTGTTAATAGCTAATAAGCACATGTTATTCTAAAGCGTTACCAACACTTTTTCTCATGGCGACATGGTGTTAAACTAGACATATTGCATAGGGGTAATGTGACAACCAACACATTAAGAGAATGAGCCAGAATAAAGTGAAATGAGAAAATATCTGCCAATGAAAATGTAATAATACATAGTTATGGCGGCTACACTAATCTGGTGGGAAGAACCCATGAGCTGCACTCTGTAGTTCTGTGAGGACTTTTACTTCCAGGTTACCCACCTCTTAGTATAGTGTATTAGATGTGCTGGAAGCCACTGGCTTCAGATGTGAGATATGAGAAAAACAACTAAGTTGAATCAAGTACAGTATGGTCAGTGTAAGCAAAGTGTAAAAGGTGTCATAACATTTCATATTTTCTTTGACTTAAGGTGTCGCTAAACATACTTTAAGTGATACACCTAAACTAACTGACCTAACTGAAAACTAAGTTTACGGTATACTACCCAGTTACATTACTTAACTGTTTATTTTCCACGTCTACACAAAAGTGAGAGGTATAATAAGTAGAGTTCGGCTGCATTCTGAGCAAACGAATGTGTCACCATTTGTTTGTTTTTATTTGCTTGTGTATATTGGTTTCTTGGCAGAGTATTGTGCATTACATGGAGGTGCGCTTCCAAAAAATATTCTGTTAAACCAGCGCATGGCTCTCTGCATCCTCCTGTTCCAAGACACGCTTGCATGCCTGCAGAAGCACTGAAACGAGTGGTTAGCCAGGCTACACAAAGCGAAAGCATTTGCATGTTGGGTAATACGGGATAAAGAGCCACTCATTAAATCAGGAAATGAGAAGAGTGATGCCCGCCCCTGCCGAGCGTGATGCTGCTAAATGAGACACAACCTTGTCAAAACACAACACAACACCGGGCAATTTACATTTTAAAACACAGAGTGAAATGAACGACTATTATCCTGACAAAGAACTCTCTCTCTCTCCCTCTCCTTCCCTCTCCCTCCCTCCCTCTCTCTCTCTCTCTCTTTCTCTCTCTCTCTATGTATGTATGTATGTGTGTGTGTGTGTGTGTGTATGTGGGTGGGTGGATTTATGTTTGTGTGCTTATATGCATTTCAAATGTCTTTCCCCATAGAAAAACATACACATTGAGTTTCAGTTGATTTTTCTATAGGTAGGAGTCCGTTTTGAACAGCCTTAAGCCTTTCTATTCAGGATGCATGGCTTTAACTGGAGCCGACGTGCAGCCATATCTGGCTGAATTGTTTTTGAAACCAAGTCAGGGGAGGACAACATTTAGCTGTCGCTTCTGGGTTATGCTCCTGAAAAATCCCATGCCAAAATATTCATGTCAGGCAAATGATGTGAATAGAATAGACATTTTCCTTAACAGGACAGACAAAAGCTGTAACCCCCCCCCCCCACACACACACACACACACACAAACACAATCACACGCACACGCACACGCACACGCACACGCACACTCACACACACACACACACACACACACACACACACACACACACACACACACACACACTCAACTTGCATAAAAAACTTTCCTCCATCTAGAGGGGGCAGGAAATATGAAGTTAAGGCCGAGTGCTCTCCTACACACAATCCCAAGAGACACAGCACACAGACAAAAAGCATAGTCAATAATTCATCTGTGCCATCCATTACATAGCATTCACTATAGATCAAGCCATGGAGGCAGGTCTACTGCACTACTCTTCACAAGCACCCTCCCTAATCATGAGTTCAACACACTAACCACACACACACACACACACACACACACACACACACACACACACACACACACACACACACACACACACACACACACACACACACACACACACACACACACACACACACACACACACACACACACACTCATACCCACACACAGCCTGAGGCCTGAGACAACTGACTGACTCAATCGATACTCTCGCTCACTCATGGAGACAGATGGAGCTTAAATCAGATGACGTCTCAAGTTCCACATCCAAAAACACCAGCACTGGAAGTCTGAGAGGCAACACCTCCACCGACTGCTCTTACAGTAAGAGGATGGATGAATGGATAGATGAATGAATGAATGAATGGATGGAAGGATAGATGGATGGATGGATGGAAGGATAGATGGATGGATGGATGGATGGATGGATGGATGCATCACAACATAAGAGCTCAAGCCATTGGACTAATTGCTCAAAGAGATAAAAACGTCAAACAATATTTTGCTCAAAGCTTTGACGCTTTTCTTAAATGTCTCTTACAAAAATGACATACATGTATAGCTCACATACTGTAATAACCATTCATACATGATCAAAGCTGTTCACTACTTGATATCCGTTTAGGTTTGTGGCGTCGAAGGAGCACAGCATAGGCAGGAATATGCATTTGTTAAATGATTTGCAAACCAGTCAGTTGTGTACTCACCTCCATGCTTGTGAGGTTACAGCGATGGGTGCCTGCAAACCAGCCACTGCTGGAGCACTGATCAATGTCCACATCCTGCAGGTTCACATCCACCCGTACAACTCCTCTGCAGGAACAACAGACAGAGAGAGAGAGAGAGAGAGGGAGAGAGAGAGAGAAAGATGCTTTACTGGTCTTGTTTGTAAAAGAAAGAATGCATAAGGAGGGTGTCATGGGAAAGGATTTAGTCAGGCTTTTGATTAAAATTGGCTCCTGAACAGAAGCCTTGCTTTCAAAATGATCACTTGTACAATGGGCTACTCGGGCAATCAAGTATTAGGAACTGGCTATTTTCACACGTACAATAAATGAAAGAAAGCTTAAGCATAATCAGGCCAGACGTCATTAAAGGAGATTAGTTTAATTAGACTTGTCAAAAAAGACAAAACTCAACCTAAAAAGTGAGTCAGTCATGTTTGGGAGAAAGGACATACTAAAATATCTGAACCCTAGATCTACAGAAAAGTGACAGCTATTACTGTAAATGGCATACAGTATAGCGGAGCCAAAGCTACTACTACTAGGTCTGCTTATGAAGGAATTGTTCCTCGGTGTCTTCACAACAATCCCCATAAAATAAAAATAAAATCTGACCTCAGGCTGGCTCTGCAAGGGCCGGGGGGGAGGTGAGGGCTCCTGTAACTAGTCTGACACTTGTGTCCTGTTTCACACCACTGGCTTGACCCCAGCTACAGTGGACAGTATGAGGGTATCATTAGCGTGCCGTCAGATCGTCAGAAAGCCCTGTGGGCTAACGGACTGGCTCATTAGGGCAGGCTGGACTGCAGTGAGACCAAAGACCAGCCTTTTCAAAGGCACATCTTACCAGCGGAAATCCTGAAAGTCAGTGTTCACTCAGAGTGTGTGTGTGTGTGTGTGTGTGTGTGTGTGTGTGTGTGTGTGTGTGTGTGTGTGTGGTCGGGTAAAACAACCACTACATCCACTGGTTGGGAAGCAAGTGCTTTATTGAATCTCTTACAGCTCTGAAGGAATGTAGCAGAACAGAAGTTCTCTGATATATCTCAGTTCTCAAGGGCATCTGGCTCTTCCTTTTGGTGTTCTTCAAATGCTTTCTACTGGAGTAAATATGTGGAATGCACATCACCCATCAGTCTCACTCTCACCACGGTGTCATGCCCTTTGGTGTGTTACTCTCTTGCTATTTATCCCCTCCACACCTACCACATTAAAATGTGCTATGGTTTGTGTCTCACTGCATTTCATAGTAGGAGAGAATGAGACGAGATTCATTGCCCTCTCCATCTAGTCCCTGTGGCCTGGAACTTCAGCTCCATCCAAAGTTTGTGATATTAAGTGTGCGAGATAATGTGTCACATAATGTATGCTGGGAGGGGGGACACAGCATATGCTCGGCATTAAGTCCTGTTCAACCCCGTAGCTTTCCGACTGCGGCGCCTTTCTCTTTGATGTGACACATGGAGGGTCGGTGGCGCAGCAGACTAACGGCCCTATCCAAACAAAGGGGATGAAGAGGCTTAGCGCAGAACGACAGGCGCTTGGGTGCATTCTACATGACAATCTAAGGTGCTGGCTGGCATTTTCAGCCATGTTTTCCATGTGCCAGCCGTGTGGTGTGGGGCTCTGGTTCAAATGTTCTTGCTAGGTTGCATCAGGACAAGGAGGACTTGTAAGGGGAGTAATACATGTTGAGCATTTCCTGGCTCCTTTTCATTCACCCCTGTAAAAGGGACACGCCAACCTTTTGGGAAATAAACTTATTTGAGTTAGATGGGGCATTACATATTTATTGCACAGACTTCTCTCTTCTGTCTGACACCATTAACATAGCTTAGCATAATTAACAGGACGTGGGTTGCACCGGTAGGCCCTACTATAACTATAGCTATAGGCTAGCTATGTACGCTGACTAGCGTGTATGTATCCTGTTATCTAACTCTGCGGCTCGACGACAAACAAGCTCATTTCCCCAAAAGTTGGTGTGCTCCTTTAATCGAGGGGCATTCTAGATGAGCATCTCACGAGGCTGGTTATGATGATGCCTACAGTGTGCAAAGCGCTCACGAAGGTAAACGGAGGCTCCGCTAGAGAATGTGCTGGAGTCATAACATAATACTTTGTTTTCTTTTGTTCTTCTGTAAAAACAAAACAAAACAAAACAAAACAACTCCCCTCCCCCCTGCCATTTACTGGATCCTACAATAGCAAAGTCCAGCTCAGAGACTGCCTCTGTTTAGAGCCTCAAAGGAAGCTCAGAGGCTGGCAACATGGTTATATCTCTTTAATTTTCATCCAAATCGACATCTCCCTCTGTTGCGCGCCATAGCTGTCCAAAAGAACAGACTTGGAGCCAAATCTGACAGCAGCACAGGCTCAAGCACACAGCGCCTTCTGTTTCACTCCTACCATTCGCTCTCCACACCTTATCCCAGGCACACACACACACACACACACACACTTAATATGCACACCCAACAGCATCGTCTGGGGAGACTGCAAGCCTGTCAAACTTTCTCCCTCCCTGGAGAGAACTGGTGCAAACACCTTAAATGACAGGTAAACTGACCGAGGTCCTTGAGAGAGGAGGAGTGGGAGCCAAAGAACGGGGGAAACAGATGGGAAAAGAGAGAAATCAACATTCTTCTACACACACATATCTCTGCTCTGTGGACAACATTCTGTTACACATAGCTCTGCTCTGTGGACAACATTCTGTTACACATATCTCTGCTCTGTGGACAACATTCTGTTACACATAGCTCTGCTCTGTGGACGACATTCTTTTACACATACAGTATATAGTTCTATTCAGAGCCCTACAGAGAGAGAGTTGTTGCAACTCTCTATCTATATGGCTCTGGTCGCAACTCTCTATCTATGTGGCTCTGGTTCTGTTCTGTGAACGACATTCTTCTACATATATAGTTCTGTTTTGTGAACGACATTCTTTTACACATATATAGCTCTGTTCTGCGGACAACAAACGTTCTTTACGAGTTCTTGAAAAGGCAAAAGAGCACAAGATGCCAGCACACTGTTGACTTCATTACAAGAAACTACTCAAATGCATATTATCAAAAGACTAACTGTAATGTTGGCTGCCATGGCAATGGCATTCTCTATGCTGAATATTATGCCATAAATGACTGCTTTATGAGTGCATTTGTGCACCAGAGTATTACTTCTGATTTTTGATACATTAAAATGCAAGTTTATTATTCACAAAAGTATAATGTTTATCCATTTACACACATGGTTAATGTTTGCATGGTTCCTCAACACCTAAGCTTGAAGCTTGTGCAACGGATTAAAAATATTCAGTAAATGATTTTCAATGGCCTATAACCACATAATGGTCTAAACACTATCCCCAGCGGTCTTTGTTATGCTAAAATTCAATTAATAAGCATCAATGAGCATTTAAGGACCGGGCCATCTGCTGTAGATTACTGAATCAGACACAACTGCCGATTCCCTCAAAATGGGAAAGGGGTGGCATTTATAAAACATTTCAGACAGCGGACTCCTTTCTATCAGCTATAGTATTTCTTCCTCAGCTCACAGCCTTAACATATACTGAGTCAATCTAATATGCAGCTGCAAGTTTCACTCAGGTTTGGTTCCTTTTATCTGGATGCTAGATGACAGCCGGTGGCCATGTCTCGCTCGTCTGGGAGATGTGAGAGTGTCATTTCAAATCAAGTCATGAGCGGCCATGGGAACGAGATAGGGCCTTTTTTTTCTCCCTTTGAGCTCTACTGGCATGAGTCAACATCCAGCGTCAACCAATCAAAGGTCATCATGTCTGCGGATAGTGTCAAAGCCCCAATATGGAGCCATTACCTTAATGGCAGACTGTGAAGTGTGTGAACTTTAAAAGTCACCAGCAAGGATCGAGGGAAGAAATGTAAAAAGAAAAAACTCATCAGACTCCTCTGAGCCTCATCTGAGGACTAAGTCACTGCTGGCTCTATTGGCTTCTCTTTCTCTCCTTCCCACAAGCTGTGTGGCTGCGTCCAGCCTGTAAAACTAATAACGTCGCATATGGAATGATTAGTCTCAGTGTATGTCACTGAGTAGTCCAAAGGCCTTGACATGGGCACGGCCTTCCTCTGGGCCTCACAGTAATTCTGACTTTTAAATTAAACTCAACTGCAACCTGACTTCAGATTTTGACTTCAGTGTGATGATAAGGCACTTTGATATATTGCACCCTTTCGGTCATTTAAGCAATTTTCACTTAGTCCAAAAGTGATTGAACATATATTTGAATATCAATTGCAGCTGCTGATCTAAGGAGATTCTTTCTATTATAATAAGTACCATATTAGACTATTTTGGACAGATGGAAATGAACAGGACATTAACTACTACTATTAACAGATATGGCTGTATTATAGGCTACATTTAAATGTTAATGGAGAGTGTCTGCTCATGCGTAGGTATGCAGTCATATTGGCCTGTTAAATTCATACCAGACTCATTCAAGTCAATTCCAGAGGGTGTCAGGTTTCAGGTGTGGTGTACATCTTTCATCACTTATTCATGGCTGAATTGATTTTGGAATCACACAGACAGGGTTCTGTAAGGTGAGACGCTTTGAATTCACCACCAACTTAGGAGCTGTACACACATACCTACCATATCAGAGCACATGATTGAAATATCTACGGATGAGCGCACGCACACTCACTCACACACACACACACACACACACACACACACACACACACACACAAATTTGGATATGTTTCAAATACAACCACAGGACATAACCGTGAAGATCTGGTGCAGGCAACAAGGACGATACAAAAGGAATTTTAAGATAACGAAGACATCAAGTAATTAACGTTGTAAAAGTGTGTTCATCCAGTTACACATCTTGGCCGCTGATATCTTTGCCATCCGCTTAGCTTTGATGTTTCAGCGAGGCGTATATGTACATGGAACATCAATTAAACATACAGTGGATCCTCAAAGAGCTAGCTAGTGCCATTTTAGAATTTGTCCCAGCAAGAATACTTGTCTTGAATATCAAGTCAAACTGCTGTGAGGCTGTTTTTATATTTTCCTATTCATATTACACACATTCAAAGGTGAGATATTTTGCTGCACCAGTTTAGGTGTTTGTACAGTGATAATTTCTTGCCACACCTTTGGCCTGATAACAAATGACTCCATCCAGTGACTGGAACAACTAAGCTGATTCTGCCCTGCACACTGGCAGACAATTTATGAGCAAATTAAACAAATTAGTAAATTATATGAGTGAAGAATAATTGGGATATTTAGCAGAACACTGACAGCTTCTGATATATAAATCAACCCTGACAAGACCACTTACTCTCTACCATTACATTTGGAAAATATCAGGGCCGAATGCATATTTACACCCATTTCCGCTTATGATTATGCTCTCATTTTACATTCATGTTATGTTTCACTGAACATGAAACCTGAACTGCATGTGTGTAAGAATTGTATGTAAACAGAGCAAGATAAAAACAACACGTGTTCAGACCTGCCATAGCCAGTCATACCTGAACTCTGGCGCGGAGTTGGCCTTCAAGCCGTAGAAACCAGCAGATAAGGTGAGGAGCCAGAAAGGAACAAAGTTTCCGTTCTCGCATTCCAGATACGGAGCTGACCACTTGATCTGATCTTTGTCAAGAACATAACCATCCTGAGCGGTTCTGCCATCCCTGCTCGAACCCACACGGAAAACGTGTGGCTTTTTCCGGTCCCTAAAATCATGGTACCACTCTGAATCCGGCGCCCTGTTTCTTAAACGATGAGCGGCCGATGATGAAAGGTCCTGGAGCACTATGTCCTTATCTTTTCTAGTTGCTTGGAGAAAGACTTGAGGGCCAGGTGTGGGTGAGTCTGCGTGGAAAGTGACCACTGCCCGGTGGATTTTGGAGTCCCCCTCCAGCATGCTCCTGACCAGTGCATGGTACCACTGGATGTCGCGCCTTATCGACTGCTCCCTCGACCGGTTTGTTTGTAGAAGCATGTTTAGGAAGTTGGTGGCATGCGCCATAGTATCCAAAACACTGTGAAGGGAGTAGTGCGAGGCGACTTGAGAGCCACCGCGTAGACTACTCAGCTCATACCGCCGTGAGCAGTTTACATGTTCCAGCGTTCCAGAGTCTCCCGTGTGAAGGAAAGCGGTCACCACCCTGGGCAGGTCCTCCTCAATTTTGTGAGCGACCACCGTGCGTTCGGTGACGGGCTTGTTAAACAGTGTTGGGTGGTATTGCGGGTCACGATTGTTCGGAGTGCTGTACACTGGATACCTTGTCCTGGTCTCCGAATCTTTGTCATTATCTGACCACTCCACATATCCATAATTGGAGCCGAAAGCAAATCCTATTCGTAGGAGCAGGTATATCCGAAGAATACCCATACCGTTCGCCTTCTTGCCAGATAAGAATTCAGGTTTAGTTTACATCCAGTCTGTTGGGTACACCATAGCATACATTACCAGAACTTCGGATCTTTTTCAACTGACTCACTAATCTCTGGATAACAGTTGGTGGACATTAGTCGCCCACGCGTTTCGCATGTAATTAATAGTAGTTGAACGGATCAAGTGACTTACATGCTGCCCGCTGTCGTCTTTTAAACGCTACTGGAGTTTAGTCGCATTATTTACCACTGGCGGTCTCGTTCCCTCTTCTGTCGTTTGGTACCAGATGTTACCAATCAGACGCTCCCATCAAGAAAATGCGCTGCAATTGACTAAACCACTGCCCTGTTACCTTCACGCTGTACCTTCGCAAACATTGTGATGAAAGATAGCCTATCAGAACCTCAAAGAAAGCTGGAACAGAATGCTCTCGTATCCAGTTTCTTTATGGTATACGCCAGGACAGCTCACAAGTCGTAGACTTCTCTATGGATATTTCTTCTGTCAATCACGAAGCTGGGTGGATGTTAGGTGGGCAGAGTACGGGGAGCTGTCCAGTGCTGAAATCGGCGCCAAGGGTGGTCGCGGAAGAAATATCTGTTAGAGCAGTTAGACTACCCATATGGTCGTTATTGTTTATTGATGTAATTTATACCTCTTTGTCGTTTCTACGTCAGATTGTTTCGGAGTGCGCAAACTCCCTCCAGGACTGTTGAAATGTCATTTCATTGCCGATTTGGATTTTAATTTCATTTTAGCACGTGATTTCAGTTTGTTTGTTTGCTTTGTTTTTAAAACAAAGACAGTCACTTTAAATTGCATGTTCGTCAGTGGGAAAGCCTCATGTAATGGCTGCGGGCGCCCATCAAGCCAAATTAAATCTTGCAGACTGATTTGCATCATTTTGTAAAGACAGTATATTATAGATACAAAGTCAAGTCACGCTGTCAGCAAGTCATACCCTCCATCCCTACCCCCATCATCCTCTGAAGAAGCAATGCTACATACGACCTCATGAATATTTTACACATATTCATATTTGGAACTTCATCAACATTCTTTACAACCATGGCAATAACTGAAGCACTTCATGGTTGACTAAAAATTTCAGCATCCCACAAGTCTCTCTTTTCAATTTTGTGCTCACCTACTTACTTAGACTTGCAAAGCAGCACTATATTTAATACATGAGGAGTTATTTTGGATTTTCAATTTTAGGGCACAAAGAACGATCTAGTCATAAGCATACGATGTACAAGGAACTGTGTTTGGGATATTTTTTCATACACACAGTTCTTATGCAAATATGTTGGATTTTGAGTTGGAAATGTAATTTTTGAGCAAAGTCTGTGAGAGAGAGAGAGAAAGAGAGATACAGAGAGAGAGAGAGAGAGAGCACATAAGTACACATAAGCAGAAACATAAGTAGCATAGAATTGTAAGTCTTGTGTCAAAGGTATGTTAGGCTTTAATATTACCTCAAAGTTGATGGGTGCTTACAGTTTAATGTAGTGTATAGGCCAACATATTATATAGTTTTCATCCGACATACAGCATTGAGGGTTACTTTCATGGAATGTCAGAAAATGTGCTGGAAATTTCCCCTTGACGTGTGCAATGCACTGTTTCAGCATTTTATAAGATTTACTGATTGACAGTCAGCCACCTTGATGTAATTCCTGCTGCTTCTGTGACCAACCTGGTGCCTCTTTACCTGCTAGCCTGCTTTACCTGTGATGCCCACAATGTTATAGGGCCTATAGAGGTTTGTTGACCCTCTGCCACCCAACACAACAGGTTCACCCCTTGCTGGCCAAGCATTGCTTTGCTGTTTTTCCTTTAGCTCAGTGTGGTTCACCCTCCTCCTCTTATTGGCCTCCTCAATGCAGTCTTCTCACAGAACAATGATTTCTAGAAGTACGATATCGAGGGCTGAGAACCAAAGGGGCGTAAGTGACAACTTTACAGGAGAGCCAAAACAAATCTAACTGCTTCTATATGTTCACAGTTAAAGACCTTTGGTTTTAGTTCAATAACTATATATTTATAAATATTTTACTTCTATAATTTTGTCTGCTAAGAGAGCTCATCAAGAGCTTTCAGGTGATATATATAACTCAATTTTGACCAAAATGTCACTTACGCCCCTTTGGTTCTCAGCCCTCGATATGCTTTGATCCTTCAAACATCTGGTTTGAGCATGGTTTCAGCAGCAGCAGCATATGTGGGAACTTTGGTTGCTTCCCCAGGTCAGCTTTTGCCTCCCAGTCTTGTGCCATTGCCAGTAGCCCAGAGGAGGTGAGGGGGTCCAAGCTGCTGCTGGTATCTTCCCAGCTCTGATGAATGTGATGGTTTTTCAGGTGGAGATGCTCGCAGTGGCTAATCCCACTGCAGATGATGTCTGTTATGACCTACAGGAGGTGGTCATCATGACCCCAGTGCCCAGTGTCAGCACCTCTCGTCCAGCCTCGCTCTGAGAATGTGCTCTAGGATCCCTCTGTTCAGGAACTGCAGGCATTATTTACATGTATGTCTTCGCCTTCCCCCTGCAGAGTAAATAGGGAAGGGCTTGTTAAAACGTCATAGAAAGCTTGGATGAAAAATTTGATCCAAAGCTCGGCCCCAGAGACGTCCCACCGCTTGTTCTCAACTCCAGGCTTCCTGCTGCCTCATTCCAACCATCCTGCTGGTTCACTCTTCTTCTAATGATGATTGCTGCTCATCCTGGACCAGATTACAGAAATGGTTTCAGAACAACCACAATCAGTTTGCACAAACAGAATGTGGAAAAAACAGTTTATTTTTATTTTAAATCTTTTGACATTAACTGCAAAGATATGTAATCATTGTTGAGTGGTACATTATGTTACTAAACATTTACTCATTGCTAGTTAATACCCTGTGTATTACACCCTTCTACTGGTGCTCCAGAGATTGCCCCTTGCACAGCCTCTCTTGCCTCAGTGTCGTGGGCTGTGCACATATGCAGAGAACCCAAGCAACACCTCCTGTCTTTCTACACCACCTTTGAAATTCCTCCAGAGAAGACAGCTTCCTGCTGTGTTCAATCACATTGCCAGAAAGGTAAAGTGCCACTTCTCTCACACGGATCACATAGATCTCGTTAAAAATACAGCATGTGTTGTTAGTGTCATGGTGTGAGAGTTGGAATGCATGATCTTTGCTACGCCTTTCGTTTCCTCAAAGTTGACCAAAAAGAAAAGAGAGCCTACAAAACTAAATTCAGGCAAAGTCAGTTTAGTGAAATCTGCAGGCAAATTCATATTCTTATACTTTTGATGATTTTTTTTGTTTTAAATGGTTCTGCTTTGGGTTTATTAAAATGTTTAGTAGAATACCATATATCACACTGTATTAAAAATGTGGCCAATTGAGCAAAAAAAAAAAAAAGATTACCAAATGATCCTAAACCATGCACATTCTTTCAAAAGTACATTATATGTGCTTCACAAAATGCTCCACATGTCTCATCTATACACCAGTGGAATTCATGTAATACAAATGTGAGTCCCGGTCCTACCATGGCAGTGCTGTATGCATTTCAGTCAGGCAGGACATCAACATGCCTCTTATGCACACCTAGGAAGCAGTGGACAGGACATCAACATGCCTCTTATGCACACCTAGGAAGCAGTGGACAGGACATCAACATGCCTCTTATGCACACCTAGGAAGCAGTGGACAGGATGCCATAAACATTCCTAGACCTCAAACCCTTTTCTCTAGTGAGCGTTTCATGAAAGGAAAACAACAGCTTTGAGTGTCAGCGGTAGGAAATGCACCTATGTGGGGAGCAGGTGGCCCCAAACTTCTGCTTGCGGGGATCAGTCTTGCTGAAGCTGACAGCTGTGAGACTGTCGGGATGGCTGGGTGTGAACTCGCAGGCGTTAACTGCATGGGAGAATTATTCCCTGAGGGCTTGAAAGTGTTGACACATCCACACACTCACATCGACATTCAAGCTTCCACATACACACACACGCACTCCTCTCTCTCTCTCTCTCTCACTCACTCACACACACACACACACACACACACACACACACACACACACACATGCACACACAGCTAGCTCACCTCAAATGTAGCTTTGTGTTACTCTGGATGTGGATGAAGCCAACAGCCGAAAGGAAGATGCCGTGTTCAAAGTCAGATGCCACAGAGGACTTGGGAGTAAATGAGATCAGTGAAATGGACTTGGTGGAGAAATTGCTTATTTTCTGCCAATGCATTGGCGTATAGTCGAGGTAGAGTAAGTCACGATGCCTCAAGACACTACACTAGTAGTCCATTTTGTATTTCAAGATCAGAACAATATGTCCGAAAACTGCACTATCTTTGTTTTCAAAAGAATATAAGTCTGACCTGTATGTGCCTTTCTATTTCTGTGCTTGTCTGTCTGTCCTATGTCTTTATTTGTCATACATCCCTATTTTATACTCTCCCACCTCAGCTCAGTAAGTGAGTGAGCAGGAGTCTCTCTGGGATTCATTAATTAGTCTGCTTTAATGTCAGTGAGGCGAATCTTTAATATCTGCTCCATCATTGGGTGAATGTTGGCTTGGCAGGGAAGCCATCACTCAGCTACACAGTTTAAACAGCCTCTGATGAATGGACTGCGGCATGGTGGGATAGTACTGTTCTAAAAAATAACTGACTGTGTTTGTGTGTGTGTGTATATATGTGTGTATTCTCTCTCTCTCTGTGTGTGTGTGTGTGTGTGTGTGTGTATGTGTGTTCGTGTGTGTATATGTGAATCTCTCTTTCTTTCTCTCTCTCTCTCTGTATGTGTGTGTGTGTGTGTGTGTGTGTGTGTGTGTGTGTTGTAAGTAAGTAAGTAAGTAAGTAAGTAATAGAGATAGAGGAAGGAGTAGGGAGAGAAAGAGAGCTCCTTCTAAGCTTTTTATTCTGTTCCAAAATAGTGATTTGGCCTCCTCAGGATCTTTTTAGTCCAGAAGGAGTACTTCACTGAAAACAACTTCACAACCTCACATCACAAGGGGCCCATACCCAAACCATTTATTTTTTCAGTAACTACCATGCACAATGTTGATCCTGAGTTTCAAACTGCCATCAGCAGTGCACTATTCAGAATTGGACCATTATAGGCTATGACCTCAACACACAGGGGGAAGGATTTTTTTTTTGTTTGAATTCTACAAAACAACTGCCAAATGAATAATTGCGTGAATGTATTTGTGAATTGAATGAATGAATGAATATGTTTATGTTAAACATGAGAATGACTGATGCTAGTAAAACTTAACATTAAGTTGATAGACAGGTGATCTGTAGACCTTAAATGAGAAGCATCTAACAAATGTCCTGTCATCTATGTTTTTGTGTGACGCCCTCGTCCTGTTACTGCACAACAAATCTACCTTTGGGTACTAATAAAGTAAACTGAAACTGAACTGAAATAAAGCATGTTGGAGTTGAAGATGAAGTAATTGAAACAAAACTTCAATTCCATTAATAAATAATACATCATTGTACATCCCTAATTTCAATTATTCACTTCTTGTGCACTCCTTCTTATGAATTCGAATCATGTCCACGTGAAGAAGTAGGCTAGGCTACTACAAGATTACCACTGCTACTAAAGACCACTGTCACTGCAACTGTTCCCATGACAACAAGAAAAGGGAAAGAAATAACATCAGTCTTTATTTTAAGATTCACAACCCTGAAAAAACCTGAGAAACCGTTGTTGATGTTTTGCCTGTGCACTCGTGAAGTTTTTGAAAGGAAACAACTTATTCAACTTATGGCTCTAAGATATGCATGTTAGGCTGTATGTGGCATGGGCTATGCCTATCTATAGATGCAGCACCAAACTGTGGGCTAGGCCTACTGTGAGTCAGTAGCCTGCCATGCCATCTAGTGGGCTTTTCACCTACACACACTATTAATGGTTCTGATAACTGTTTGGACATTTTTGCTGGGCATATGCTGAATCGTCTAAAAATAAATGTAAAGCAAGACTATATTGAAGAAAAATCAGACATTAGATCTGCTTTGACCATCTGCTTGTGATGCCAACAATGTAATCTTCAAACTGTTTTCTAAGTTTGGCACTCTAAAAGGTTAATGCCAAAACTTGGTACTTGGCACTGTTTACTCTAAAAGCTCGAAATAGAGAGCATAGGCCTTGATGCTGACAGATGCACGTGGTGTGTCTGCTTGGTGTGAACAGAACAACTTATTGTTTCAGTATCAGCCTACACTAGACAAATATCCTATTCATTTCAGAAGAATAGACAACTCTGCAACAGCCTGCCACATCTAAAGAATAGCACACTCACAAACCAAACGTTTTCTATAGGCCTCATTTTTTTAGTTTTTTTTTTTTTTTTAAACTGATAACCCCGTCCATGTTCAAAAGCAGGTCTAGTCTGAAGTGTGTTACATCCTTGTCTAGTCAAATAAGAGGCCAGTCTGTCCATACAGGGACAGTTTCATACATTAACCTGTACGTACACATTTAGTATGTAACGGATTTGTTCCGAAAATTTGTTTTGCTTTTGCATTACCAGGAACTGCCTCTGGCTTCGGAGTTCGAATAAAGCCTTGCATTCATCCTTGGTGGCGCCCCTCCCCTGAAACTGTCTGAACTGATCTCGCACACTCTTTTGAGGACCCCCATTCTTTGCCGCCGCGGAGGAATGTCAAGCTAGAAAGAAAACCAACATGGCAGACGTAATGAAATCACTGGGGAAGAACAGCGGCATCGTGGTAACTATGAGAGGAGAATGGTGTTCATTAACTTAACTCGACCATGCTTTCGTAGGCCAATGCCATTTTGTGTTGTGCGGAAAAGCGTTAGGCTGCCCTGGACGCAAGAATTTGAACAAACTTTCAGCAGCAATGGGCTTTTATGAAGACTGCACGAACATTTACACTGGCATGAAACTTTACCTTTTCCCTCAACCGGCAAATTACAAAACTAACAGTGACAAATAAACCCAAGTGTAGGCTTGAATAATCCACATAGAACGTGTTGTGCTGTTGCGTGTGTAAACAGAACAGATGAACCATGACTAACAAAATCGTCTGCTGCCGAGCATCATGATGAACAGTTCTTTCCGTTATGTGCTGAAGTTATCAATTGTTGTGCAATACTCTCAAACAGATCAGAGATGATTGGCCAGGCTACCGTTTGGATCTATTTACCTACCCAGAGCACTATTCTGGAGACTTGGAGTGTGTTTACATTCCTCATGGGGTTATCATGGACCGGTAACTACCCCCTCTGTCTGTCTGTCTGTCTGTCTGTCTGTCTGTTAGGTTTGTTCAGTATGGTGCACGATGTGATGTGACGCCTATATCCACACCTAATCCAGATTAAAACAATACCAACCTAGCAAGAAAAGCAGCACCAGTGCACAAGACAGAACGTTGACATGGTGTAGATGCATTGTTGTATTTTCCAAAACTATGTGAAATGAATAAAAGAGAGATTAAAAGATATCTATAAACTTACAGCTGAAAACAGTTCAATAATAAATTGCCTGCTTTGCTGATTTGTTTTCTATGTTGATTTGGTATGTGTGAGTGTAGGCTATTGGCACAAGCTGCGTTTACACTTAAGTGTTATGCTGAAGTGTTGAATGTGGAGTTCCATACTTCCACAGCTCTAGTAAACAGGTGAGGTTTGGGCAGTGGAGGTGCTGGGAGTGTGTGTGTGAGGCTGTCAGGATTCCTGAGATGGAAGAATTCAGCATGTGTTCAGTATTACTTCTGGCATTGTAATGTGAGATATTCTCTTCATGGAGATAGATGGCCAAGGTGTAAATATTTTGGTGATCAATGTCTTCATGATTTTTTTTCCATTTCTATTTTAAGGACCATATTCCTCCATATCAGCGTTTAAGAGATATCTGTGCAGCTCAGAACCCCAGTGTCCTGTGTATTTTTTATGTCCAAGTCTCACTGTAGTTGTTGAATGTTGACAGGACAGAAAGGTTAGCGAGGAACATCATGGACGATCTGGGAGACCACGACATTGTGGTGCTGTGTGTGCTGAAGGGGGGGTACCAGTTCTGTGCTGACCTGGTGGAGCGCATCAAAGCTCTGAACCGCAACTCTAACAAGAGCCTGCCCATGAGAGTGGACTTCATACGCCTCAAGAGCTACCTGGTGAGTTACACACACACACGCACACGCACACACACACACACACACACACACACACACACACACACACACACACACACAGTGATTTATTGGCACCACTGGTCAAGTTAAAGGTGCAGCCAGGGATTGCACAGGAAGTCGTGTTTGTTGATGAATTGTGACTCTGATGAAGACGTTTGTAACGTCGAAACGTTAGTCATGTTTTGCACCTTTTAAATAAATCATAAAGAAGACATCTGTGTTGCACCGGCATTCCTCTTCTTTCATGTGCCTCTCTGTCCTGGCCTGGTTGCACCGGATTGTCGCATAACTGCAGAAGCGCAGAGAACTTTCCTTTGTTTCGTGTTTTTTTATGTTTGTTTAATAGCAGTAACCTTTGTGCAAAAAAGTACATTATATTTTAACCAAAGGGCCAAACGAAACATGGCAGAGGCGGGCCCACCCAGAGCTCACTCAAAAAAAAATCAGTATTCCCAGAGAAATTCCATGCAGGGTTTAGTTTTTGTTTGTTTCTAGTTGTCAGAGCCTGGCTGCCTCCAAAAAACGCTGTTTCTTTTACACGGTATACTCACAGAATGGGTAGTGTCGTGGGTCACAAGCGGATGATAACTGAATATGACAAAAAAAGCTATGGGTTTGAGATTGTGTAATACCCCTGACTGCACATTTAAGTAATAAGTATTTAAGTATTTTGATGTCACAATGAAAAACAATGATAAAAAAAAAATCCAACCTTGTGCATTGTCCTCTTTGACTCACCACAATTTTCTCCATGCAGTTTAGACTAGGGGACTGAGGTGGCAATGGCAAAAGCTTGTTTTTTGTGTTCAGTAGCCTAAACCATTTTTGCTTTGATCTGGGCAGACGTTTTTGCTAATTGGCCTGCTGAATGATCCATTCATGACCCTTTTTATAATATAAAAACCTGAACAGATTAAACGAAAACCTCTGCCAAATCTTGGCAGAGGTTTTCGTTTAATCTGTTCAGGTTTTTCATGATACCATGAAAAGTCCATGATACCAGTTCACCATGCACCCAAATGAGGTTCCCAGGGCCTTTAATAAAAATAGTCCCACAATAGCAAATACCCTCCACTGTAATTATCATTAGGCATGGGGTTCTTTTCAGTTTTGCCATTCTTCTATGTATGCCAAACCCGCCTAGTGTTTCTTACCAAAGAGCACAATTTGCATTTCATCTGACAATAGAGTCACCGTAGCACTCAGTAACTCCTGCCATTTACATTTGTAATTAACTGACATGAAAGGCTTTTTTATGGCATGCCTCATACATAGGCTAATCTATTAGGGTGGAGGTCACTTTTGAAGATTTGCTTGTCTTACCATCCTCACTGTGCATAGTGTTTGTCCAAACAAGTTTATCACATTTCCAGTTGATTAGAACGTGTTGGTTATTGTTTGGATTATTACAGAAAGTTTACAGACCCTCTGATTAACTGAAAGAAGTTGAATATAAATTAAAAAAGGAGTGCCAATAATCGTGCCAAATGATTTTATTAACCATATTTGTCAATATGAGATATTATGTTTTCTCAGAATGGCGATATATTTTTTTTTTTTTAAGCCTGTTTTTAGTCATATATTCCAAATCAACCCAGGGTCCATGCACAGCCTGGTTAGGTGTAGGTAGATTGCAGGAACAAACTTAAATAGCAATAATAATAACACTCTGCTGCGCACGTTTTGCATACAGTGTCTTGAGGTCACCTGAGCGAACGTGAGGACGCTGTAAGCGAAAGCCATTGTTCACTCTGAACAAAGCAATGAGTAGTGTCAATAGAGTGCGGTGGGGTGTTCATATTATTGCTGTTTTTAGTCAACTTTACCAGGCGTGTCAGAGGGCATTGTGTTCACTGCTCTGTTTTGGTATATCCAGTAGGGGGCAGTATTGTATCTTCCATGGATTATACATGTGACTAGTCAAATGAGTTCTTTATGTATACATGAAGACTACTGTTTCAGACACTTTTATTGCTAAGAATTCAAATGGCCACCATACAAGTACATTTTAAGATGTATGTCTCATGTTTCCTTAGTAACTTAGCCTACTTCAGTCTTTAAGTGTTATGTAAAACCTTTTTTCTGTTTGCTAGAATGATCAGTCCACACAAGACCTCCACATTGTCGGAGGGGAAGATCTGTCTGTGCTTAGTGGGAAGGTAAGAACGGAGGGAGAGACTTGACTGCTGTTAAAAAAACTTCAAATAACTAGTGAATTAAATATGGTAATGTTACATACCTAAACATTCTGTGCTCTACTATCATGAATCCTTTCAATGTAGGTTTCACAGGAAGTTTAACTTGGTGATAAGCAACAGTGTCTGTTGTGTTGACTGTCTGATTGATAGATCTATCAATATATCACAAGAGGGAGTGTTCTAGAGACTAGAGTCTCTTCACGCACTCCCTTCAGGCAAAACGGAGCCATTTTAGGAGAGGCTGGCAAAAACGCTCATAAAAATATATATGATTGCATGTACTTTGCAAAACACATGATGCCAAACAGTTTATGTGGACAGGAATGGCAGGGGCATTGGGCTATGGATCCACATGGACAAAATGCTTTTAAAAATCTAATTTATTGTGAAAAATGCTTAACTCATGTATCAACCATATTTTTCATCTGTCATCCAGTTCAAACAAGTTCAACTCAAGCACAAAGAAAATGGAGGAGTTTGTTATGTTATGGTTGAGAGAAGAGAAGAGAGCACGAAAGAGGGAGGAAACATTGAGGAAGAGACTCCTGTCTTTTCAGTGTAGAAGTAATGACAGATTTTCACAATCAAAGGCTTCTTATCTAGTCTAAATGCCTCCTTATCATGTCTTCACTCTTCAGTCTAAGGTTAGGTCAAGGGTGAAATACTACTCAGATTTGATAAGTGTGTAACTGTGTGTGTGTGTGTGTGTGTGTGTGTGTGTGTGTGTGTGTGTGTGTGGGTGTGGGTGTGGGTGTGGGTGTGGGTGTGTGGGTGTGTGTGTGCGGTGTGTGTGTGTGTGTGTTCATGTTTGTAACATATGATTAGAATCTTTATAACGCTATATTAGTAATGTCACTCCATTCCGCAATAAGACTTTGACCTTTATTACTGTATTAGGAAATGATTATAATGACAGATAAATATGAGGATGTTTGGCTAAACAAATCAGTTTAAGAGTAAGACACAAACACATCTAATTTCTCAAGCATCACTCCCTGCATTGTCCATATGCGCAAGGGCTTTTTAAAGGTTTGGCCAGTGCTGAGACCCGTTGTAATTGCGTTTAATACCATTGTGGTTGATGTGGAACATTAGGTGTGCGGTCTTGGAGAGAAGTTATACATTAGCCAGAAGTACTCATCCGAATCAAAGGTTTCCCCTCACTGGAAGGGCTTATCTATGGGTAATGCCTCAGTAATAGGATAACAATGCTAACCCATTTGCTCCGCCATTGGTTGCGCTGACGGCTTTATGAGGCTTACCTGTCTGTGCTGAGGTTCCAGGGGGATTAACTGGTCTCACCAGGCCTACGTGAAGTGTAAACATGATTCAGTTACAGTTATGCCGCCATATTAGTTAGGGTTGTTGTTTGCCTGTACATTAGGTCAGTTGTAGTGAAACTTAAGTTGGTGTTTACTGAGAACTGCTGCCCACCACTGCCACCAAGTGAGTTGTTGTTGGAGAGCACAAGCGGTCATGTGGTATTTCACAGTCAAGTAAGATTTTTTGGCTTGTGATGTACTTCACACTCTGTAACACATTTCTTCTGCAATAATCACCTTCATGTTAGAGATTAGCTATTTCTGTCTTTGTAAACAGATAGTGTAAACAGTTGTAAATGGGCTGTAAGCTGCTATCTGTGAGCCATTTGTTCATGGAAGCAGGCCGATTGAGTGACTTACTGGCTTAAGTTTGTCAGCTTCCTGGGGAGATAAACTGTGTTGAGAAATGTAGCTCACTGGAACTAAGGGAACTTGGGTCTGAGAATCAGCCCATAATATTCATTTGAGTGATTAGCATTTTGGGATTTATGTGCTCTGGAATATGTCAGCTCAGTCTGGCATGTGTCTCGTTTCAGCCCTCCAAGATAATAACTCTACATTACTCTATGTAGCTATGATAACTCTACATTACTCTATGTAGCTATAATAACTCTACATTACTCTATGTAGCTATAATAACTCTACATTACTCTATGTAGCTATAATAACTCTGTGCCCCGCCGCTGTGATAGCTCCAGATATACAACTACTAGAGATGAGAGACATTATAAGCAGTCAAGTCACACAGACAACCAAGAGCAGAACTGCTATATATAACTTTTGTTCAACTGCGTGTGTGTGTGTGTGTGTGTGTGTGTGTGTGTGTGTGTGTGTGTGTGTGTGTGTGTGTGTGTGTGTGTGTGTGTGTTTGTGTGTGTGTGTTTGTATGACTGAGTTAGAATAAGAGAGAGAGAGAGAGAGAGAGAGAGAGAGAGAGAGTACTTTGGAGCTCATAAACAGGTTGTTTTTATGAGACCTCAGTGCCCTGTCAGAAAGACTAATCATTTGATCACATTCCACCGTGCGCAGTACTGTGCTGCCGGGGATTATGGGTAGTGTTCGAGTGGCGTTATAATTCCAGTTAGTCTGGGTGGCTTTATTTTACAGCTCACACACTAGGCTACAGGATGGAATGTGTTATGCTCTATGGTCTTCTTACAGTTGGCGAAGATTGTAATGCAATTGTGTGGACATGGTGTGATGACAAAGTGAATGAAATACATTTTTAGTCATTATTAGAAATTACTGGATTGCTAGATTCTGGATGGTATGTTGGTGTAGATTAAAGCATGAACATACAGATTTATCTCATTCATTCTCTCCCCCCCCCCCGTCTCTGTTTTTGTCCACACAATGAAGAATGTCCTGGTCGTCGAGGTGAGTCAGTGATTTCCTCTTTTAAGAAATTATTTGTATCAGAAAATATGCGTCATTACTTTCCATTCCATAAGTTGGAGTGGCCTCAACTGAGGAGAAGAGAAGCTCTAACTTTGAAAGACATGCAATCTATAAAACAGACTAAAACAAAACAAAAATCAAAAGTCATTTTTCTGAATAGCATATCAGTGCTCACAACAGTACAGTAATTGCACTTGGGCATCCAGTTGAAGTCTTGCCATTAGTTCATAATATGGAAACAAAAGCAAATGTACTGTCAGTAAGAATATGTCAACAGAATGGATACTGCTCTTGTGTAGGATATGGAGGAAGTTTATGGCTTTTATGAAATCGAAGTCCCATAATGAATTGGCCTCTTTTATGTTCTCTGGTTTGGTACGTTCTGATCCTCATTAGTGTTCTGTGTTCTGCAGTTGTGCATCATGCGGTTCTTTTACAGAGCTGACTGCTGCTGGACCCCATCTCCCTCCTACTGTCAGCTAACCTATATTTCTTGTTTGAAAACCTCAAGGCCTATAGGGCCCATTCATCCCAATTAGACAGGAAACTAGGCCACCATATTATCTATCATCTGATCGGATAGAGCCCACACACTCCAATATGTTTTCTGAGAGATTTGTTCGGCTCATACAGGATATAAATATGAATCACCTGGTGGTGGACACTTTTAATCCCAGCCGAAATCACGGGCACAGAAAATGTGTTATTTTATTGATTGCTTTTTTTTTTTTTTTGTCCGAATAGTGAAGGCATTAAGACTGAATAGTTTTCCCGGGCAGCTCACAAAAGAGGATAGCGGGGACAACAAAAGAGTGAGCGGGGCCCGCGTGCCACACCTCTGGGAAGCACATACCTCTCTGGGGTCAGGCCAGGATCTGTCACACCCAGGTCACTCAGTTCCAGCCCTTCATGTGGTGGAGATGATTGGCCTGGTGCTGATTCACAGGAGAGCATACACCCAAGGACGTGCATGCACGTGTGTGTGTGCGCACCCACACCTACAGTACAGACACATACAGTCATTTCCCCCATATAAGCCGCATTGTGTACAAGCCGCAGGGCAGTGTTTTATGCAAGTTAAAAGAAACAAAACCATATTAACACCATATTAACTGCCCCCCTGTATTAACCTCATAGCTGAAGAAATTTAGCAAAATCAATGTATAAGCCGCGGCTAATAGTCGGGAAATTACGGGTGGTCGTAGATCTGATCACCGGCCCATAGAGACTTTTAGGACTGATTCCTTTATGTGCTTTATCATTGACCCACCAGCCCAATATGGGAGAGTGAGGTATCAAATGTCAACAGTGTTATTTAGCCAGTTGGTCTGGCTAAATAACACTATTAACTAATAACAAATTGTCCTATAGCTTTCATTCATTAAGGCTGTTTACCTCCTCTGTAGGCTATAGTGGATACTGGAAAAACCATGAAAGCCCTCCTGAGCCATGTTGAAGCCTTCAAGCCGAAAATGATCAAAGTGGCCGGGTGAGTCCTCACCCGACACTCAGAGATTACAGGCCGCATGATGGTGATATGTAGAAGTCACTGAGCCACCTCACCAATTTTGTCTAGACTGTGTGTGTGTGTGTGTGTGTGTGTGTGTGTGTGTGTGTGTGTGTGTGTGTGTTTGTGTGGACCTGTGTGTGTTTGTGCGTACTTTTGTAATGAATGTGTCTCTGTTTTAGGCTGCTGGTAAAGAGAGTGCCAAGTGGATCTGGTTGTCAACCAGACTGTACGTATGAAGCAGATGTTTTCTGTTTTGTTTTGAGGTGTATGTGTCGAGAAGCCTCTTTAAAAGTTTATTTATTATTCTCTATCTTTTTCTTTCATGTTTTTCGTAGATGTTGGCTTTGAGATACCCAATCGATTTGTGGTTGGATACGCATTGGACTACAATGAGTACTTCAGGGATCTCAATGTAAGTTTGTAGTCTTGGGTAATTCACTCCCCTGCTATCTGATTTTTTCATATATCAAGAAATTGCTGTATATCAGAACAATGCTTGACTTTCTTGAGGCAGTTATTTTAATGACTATTGTGGCAGAAAGTGCTCATTTCTAACATGGAGATTTTATGAATCATACACACTAAAGCTGTTAAGTGCACAGAAAGGCAGAGAGCCACATACTAGAGAGGTCTGAAGTGAAGACGTACCACTCAAAAGCTCTTTTTTTCCCGTGCTGCTATGTCCATTAGGAAGACAATCGATATTCTAGCACAGCTAACCCCTCAACCCCAAATGCAATCATCCAGTGCTCTTGGCATCACTCTCAAACACCTTGAACATGGTTGAGATGGTTCTCTAAATTAGGGAACTTCACCAATGTTGGAGGAGGTGTTCATAGGTATATATAGGTTATAACATGGTGTTTATTGATTATAACTCATTATATTAGGTCAGTGTTTTTTAATTGAGTTCCTGGTTTTTTGCTCTGTGGGAGCAGGACCACGGGGACACCAGTTGTGGTCAGGTTTCACGGCAGGGTGTCGAGAGCTGGCTGTGTTTGTGTAGGTCTGCCTGCCCTGAACAGATGGGCTTGGGTTCAGTTGGGTGTAGTGTGCATGGCTCCTCATACACCATACTGTGGGCCCTACTCATCCATTCCACTCACTCCCGTCCTCCTCCTCTCTCTCAGACTTCATTTTGTAGTCTCCGCAGTTGGCTTTGTTGTTGTTGTTGTTTGTTGCGTCACTCATAACTGGGTCTCTCTCTCTCCTGTGAATACACTGTCATTAAGTCACCCAGTGAGAGGGGAAGCTCTCTTCCCACCCCCACCCCCCCACCCCCTCCAGCCGGCAGTGTGGCAGACTGCAGCCCAGTCACTCAGCAGATAAGAGGGCAGTTCCCGCTGATACTTGGAACCAGATGTGTCTCAACTCTAATTCCAACTGAATTACGGGTATTTTTTTTTCTCTCTCCCTGCCTGCAGCACATTTGTGTGATCAGTGAGAGTGGGAAGCAGAAGTATAAGGTCTGAGAACATTCCCTGAGCCAACCAGGACCCCACCCCTAAAGCTAGACGCAACAAGATCCAGAGGAGTGTTGGATGCCCCGACCACAGGACGCACACAGAGAGCTGCCATCGAGGCAAACTCGCTTGTTCTGTTCTCTGAGAGTTTGGTTGGTTGTACTCATGCTGCATGACAGGGTAGAACCCCACAACGGTGCTGGAACATTTTTAGCGACGCCATTTTGTTACCCCACTGAGCTGTTACTTTGATCCGTGTAACTTCATGCAACAGCTAAGCTAGCATAGGATGTGTTTATGTAGCCGTTTTTAATTTGTGGGCATTTTCTATTTCCATGTTCGTTGTCTGTTCCTTAGTCTGAATAATAAAAACATGAAATGTTTGTGTAACATGAAATGAGGTAGTCAGTCACTAGCATAAGAAATAATGTAAAAAAATAAACTACTGTGGTCTATAATATAAGCTAATTCGACTCCCTCTAACTCCTACCTCTTCTGTCTGAAGTACAGGACAGGTCTCTCTGCTAGTCAGTGCCACGACTCATATACTACTGTGTACAGAGGCATTGCTTGCTTAGGCGAGTGTTATCTCATATCTCATCCCATTATTTCCTCTTACTGTTTGTTTCTTTATTCTAAAGGAGACATTTGTCATACACTGTATCAAATGTACTTGTTGTCATGTTCATTGCAGCAACACATAAAATAAAAATGTGACTGTTTCCTCTTCTATTCATACTGACTGACGCATGCCTTATCTATATTTGCTGATGTGTGGGTGTTTGTGTGAGGGAGGGAGAACCTGTACTGTTATGTGGTTTTGAATGATGTATCTTAGTTTGGATATACTGTACATCCATATTATGAGATGTTGGATAGCATGCATAGGAGGTTTATGTCATCAATATAAATGAACAATTAAACTCCCTCTGTTCTGAGACATTTCATTTCAGATCATCCAAATGGAGTTGCAACACAGAGTTATACGCAAGGCCAAACCATACCGCTGTGGATTAAAAAAAAGTGTGGTTTTGTTTGATGATAGGACACAAGGTAACTTCTAAAGCCTTGGGGTTCAGCCAGTTGTGATTTAAAACAAGAGCAGTCGCGAACAACCCGGGCATCTTCATGCACCTGACACATGACTCCAACGTTTGCACAGCAGGACAGGCTTTCAGTGTGTAAAGAAAAACAAACCAAGCTGTGGCCTGTTTGCTCCATCAGTTGTTTAAATTTGTCGCTCATGTTTAAAGTAGTAGCCACTCTGTTTGAGATGATGCAGAGCCAAAAGAAACTCATTTTGGGGGACTAATGAGAAATGATTGTGTGTTGACTACTGTTTCAATAATGAAAATATCTGGGTTTGTGGGAATATTATGAATTTACAACAACCTACACATGTAGCAGGACTAGGTAATCAATGATTTCTTCTCAACTGCTCAGATGAAAGCAGGAATTTGTCAACTCTGAAACCCAGTAACTGAGAATAGGTTGCACTCTGGATCTGTGACTTATGGGGAGCTTGCAAGTCTGTTATTTCCAGCAAAGCCTGCAGCTGACATGCTCTCCGCATTGGCTGTTCCCAGGAGAGTGTCCGGTGTGCGCTTGGTGGCATTCCCAGCGAGTCGGTGCAGAGAGGAACTCCCTGGGTAGGGCAGCATTGTGAAAGTCCCTGGTCAGGATGACCCTGGAACAAAGGCCACCCAATCCCAGCAACAGGTGGCCCCTTCTGCCCTCGAATGAAAGGAACATTTGTTAGGGCCCCCTGATGAAACTGAACACTTTTTTAAAAATCTGTGTGTGTGTATGTGTGTAGTGCGCTTTGTATCTGTGTGTGTATGTGTGGGCTCAGAATAGAACAAGGCAAAAACAACTGCGCTTAACCCAGTTTTGGGGCTAAATTAGATGTTTCAGTTCAGTTCTTCCTCGGTGGTTTAGGAAGTCTACCAAATTGAACCTCAGACAGTCATCCACATGGACAGCTGAAAAGGCAGCGGATCAAATAGGGTCTCGTCTTGTGTAATTCTAGGACAAAACAACAATCCTGATCCTGCAAGGGAAACTATCCTTGTCTCATTCAGCCAGTGAAAAAAAAATATCACTGAACATTAATTAGGCCATCATACGCCTTGAAAACAGACAGGGGAAGCACTGTGCTGGCTATTTGAGATTGTAGGCATAGCGTTCGGCCCACGGGCGGTTGCTCTCGAGGGGCAACTTGTGCAAATAGACATTCCTCAGCACTGCCAGCCACATGCCAAACTCTCCCCGACCCCTCTTTGAACTAAGGTGGCATGTGACTCCAGTAATGCAACCAAACAGTTGTTGGATGCAAGAGAGAATGAGTTAAAGTTAATGGCAACAATCATGTGTATTAGGCTGTTACACTTTTAAATACAAAAGGGTTGTACAGTATACGAATTCCCTTCTCAAGCGGAATCAATGCTTATTAGAAAACAATCCAACTCCTATGAAATGAAATCTAAAAGTGTAAGCAGGAGATTTAGAGTAGGCTAGACCGTAGAGGCCAGTCTTTTCTGACCAAAACCCCCCCCCAAAACAAAATAAAAAAAATAATAATAATAATCTGTATGTACATACATGTATAAATTAACAAAATAAATAGATCTATAGGAATAATCTTTCAGGACTATGCTAATATGTTAATATGATCATACAAGTAAACAATAACAAAAACAACACACCGTGTGTGATGACATATCAATCATGCCTGACTGACAAATAGGCTGATGAAACTAGTCATTATCTGTTACTGTCGAAAACCTCATTAATCACATCAGGAATATAAAATGATAGATGCAAAATACATAGGCTGATAGGCTTATCTATTACTTTACAATCTTTTGTTTAACGTGCTATGCACATTCTAGCCTATATTACTATTAATATTGTAAAAATAGTGTATTCACCATTAGAATGTAAAACCCTAATCTGATTATTTTATTATAAATCTGTTAATTTTATTCAAACCGTATGTGGCAGTGTACTTAATACATTTAGTACAAAAACTGTTCTTTGCAACAACACATTTAATTGGCTACATTTTAAACTTAGAAAGTTAGGTACAATCCGATTGGTTTAGCGGACCGCAGGCGAGAGGAGGGTGGTGTTTTCAAGGATTCTGTGTTCCTGCTGCACAATTCCAACAGTGCGCGGCGCGTGTATTTTGAGATGGATTTGGGAATTACAAAAACTTTTGCGCCGTAAAAACTGCTTAGTAAAATCAAAACAGAAACAAACGCCAGGGGATACTTCATTTGAAACCAACTTCTTTGTAAAATAGTGGACTCTGGATAGTTTTCAATGGGCGTTTACCACTTTGTCACGGTGCTTTATTCCCAACAGGTAGGAGCAACCATTGTAAAGCTACCGAGGCATTTTTGTTGTGCTAGGTCGCTGCTACGCGAAGTTTTATTGGTTCAGAATAGACATGTTTGGACTTTTTGAAGTTGATCTCGTTCTCGCTTTCGTTTTGTTTTGATCTTGTATGTAATTCAATATATTAGATGCCCATCATGAGAAACAATCAATTGTTATTCAAGTAACGCTAAGCACGGTGGACGAGTGAACTATGGCTAGCTGGTGGCTACGGCTTAGTAGTCCATGAGTTTTAACCCGCACCCACCTCTTGATAGCTAATATGCTGTTATATACTAAACATTTAGCTGCAGACGTAATATCACACATGTGTGTGTCATGTCTCACCTAATAGTGCGAAAACAGTTGTTAAACTACTTTGGCAAACTTCAGCCTACCACAACATTAAACGTTGTAGCTTTGAAGTTTTTCACCGGTCGCTGTTTTTGCTAACCAGCTAGCTCGCTAACGTTATGCGCTGTGCGTGGTTGTGGAACTCATTTAAGTCGGAGAACAACAGGGGATCTCACACGAAGCTCATGGAAAGCATGTGCCACCTTGGAATACTTTCTGGGTTTTTTTGGAAAGTACTCTTCAAGTGTTTTTTTTTTATTTAGAAATAAATGAAAGCAAACTGATATCGCAACCAAACATTATATTTGTTTGATTAGATAAGCTTAAAAAAAATACCAGAAAAGTTGTAAAGCCGACTTTGAATTAGGCTACTTGCTTTTGTTAATAATCACCTAAACGGATAACGTTCAAATAAACACTTAAACATAAATAATCGAGTTAACATTAAGCTGAAAAGTTCAGTTGAGTGTATTATCTCTTCAGTGATCTGTCCATACGATTAAAATGTTAGATGTGTAGTTAAGTTTGGCTACTTTTTTGTTTTTGATTCACTGGAGCTTTGTGAGTAGCCTAAATAAGCTCTTCAGTTATTGTGTTTTCACCTGTTTATCAATACAGAGCTTGTTCGACAAAGATATGAGGGAGGAACACGGAGTGGATTAGACTGGTCTTCCATTGAACGAGTCGGGATTTGAATTTATTCCAGTTTTTTGTCGGATATCACCTCAATGTGGGCTGCAGACAACCGTCGCCTTTTTTGCGAAGTTAAATGATGGCGACACATCGGATGGGCGAGGTAAGTCTTTTATTTTTCAAATTGCCTCGTTTGGTATGATGTCAACTATGGGTAAAACCATTGACTGTATATATGGGTAAACCCTTATATACATAATCAGTGGTAAAAACATGTTTACGCTCCGTAAATCAAGTGTGTGGTTTTCCAGTCTAACCACACAAATCGAGTATTCGGGAAGTTCTTGCTCAAAAAGGTCCACGTCAACCTTTTTTTGTGGTGTGTGGTACTCCCCCGTATCCGTAGACCAACCGAGACATAACTTAGCTAAAAGTAGACCAGTGACACATTTGTTTCCCACGCAGTGGTGGTGACTGTCGAGACAGTAAACAATTTGTGGACTGAAGTAGTGGAAGTCATGCGTGGTTGTTGGCTGATGTAAACACTGGTATGTCCATGGTGTCTGAATCTTTTCATATATCATTATCAACTGAACAAAAGTTTTGCGTCACCAATGCCTTGTTTTACCCCATGGTGTATCCAGCATATTCAGAACCTTTGATAGACTAGGAGCAAAAGAAAGCAAAACTTATTTCCGAATGAAAATGTAATTCCTTAGATGGTGAAGGATATTCTCTTGGTGGGGTTTTGCCTGTTTGAAGTGCAGCAAATAGCAAAGAAGGCCTCACTAAATAGTTTCAGCCCTGGTGATGTACTGGCCCAAAAGTCTGTTTGTTCATACGGTAATCATAATGTTTATGACACAATCTGTGTGCAAGCAGCAGATTGTTGTCTTTAGTTCATTTTCAGATCCTTTACTAGGTCATTTTTTCATGAATTGCTGTTGTTTTTTTTTTACAGGAGGCTGCTGTTAACTATCATCAGTGCATGCCTACCATATGACTTTATAGATTTCTTACAGTGATCTGACATGATATTGACATTTTCTCCCTACTAATTGGAAATGGTCACATGTGCACATGGATGTTAATTATGTTGTCAGTGATTTAACGGGGCATTATAGTGGAACTGCTTGAAGTCTGTCCCTCCCTGCCAGTTACAGTCGCGTAGTCCCCGTCTCTTATGCACCCACCCCCCCACCCCACACCCCCCCTGACTGTCCACTGTCTGAATGAAGACCTTTGTGTAAATCTCCTCTCTCCACATTGGCCATGGGTGGAAGTTCACCTATTTATAGGGTCTGCATATTTCTCTTCTCTTCCCCCACCACCGCTGCACTCCTCTAATCTAATATATTTCTCGGCTTCTGTTTTCCTTCCTCTGCTGAATCTTGTCTGAGGGACGGATGTCTTCTCTGCTCCATCATCATAAACAGGCACACAGCGTAAATTAATTCATCACAAAGGAAAGAGATGGTTCAGGTTTTGAGACAAAAAAGGCCTGGGAAAAGAGAGGCAGACTTGGCAACAGCTGGTGTAATAGCTAAGGATGGAAAGAATGACTAGGACTTGACCCCTGTGAATTGCATGAGTTATGTTTTACAATCCAACGCACTGCAGTGTAGAACTGGCATCTTAGGATGAAGGCTGTGTGTAGTCTTTATCTAGCAATGTGGGATGCAAGGTTATCAATCTGTAAAAAAGCTGTCGATCATGTTGATTTATTGAGCCATGAAATTCAACTGGTAACGAACAGAACTGAATTGTTTTCATTGAACTGTAGCCATCTTGAACCACAACCAAACTACATCCCCTGTCGTGTGTGTTGTTTTGTGTTCACACACATAAATATGGAGAACATTACCTTTAGAAATAGGAAACATGTTTTGTTTGAGGTGTTCTCCCATTCAGCTAAAAAGTCAGTAAATGAGAATTAAGTTCACAAGGATCCTTGCAAGTTGCCTTTTTTGCTGTTATAAATATCTTATCACTGATGAAGAGATGGATAATGTTGCCTTCACACAGAATGTCACAGGGTTATGTGTATATCATTCATTTGTCAGTAACAGTGATACAACAAGTATCATGCTGAAAATAGAATGTGCTACAAGTCCCCCCCTTGGTCATTCAGTGGATCTTGATTCAGGAGCCCACTGTAAAATGAAATTTATTCAGCAGACCTATTTTCTCCCCAAATCAGGACACCCCTCTGTTTTGATATTTGGTGGGCCGTTCTCCTTTCAGTCAAAACCCAATAAGCCAGTTGTGTCCGTATGGTGATGTCCTAACTGATCATTCACTGTCGGCTGGCCCGCTTTGGTCGAAGAAGCATCTTTTTGTTTGGTACGCTGAATGATTTGGCCTTCGCCTGGTCCACCCTGGCACGGGGCAGACTGGTTCCCATCCCTCTCCGTCTCCCAACGGAGAGTCAGCCAAGTCTTTGCACTGGCACTCTGTGAATTTATTGCCGAGGCTATTTATGTACACTTTTTGGACATAAAGTATCATATCAAAGTTGTTTTTGAGACTTATTAGATAGGAGTGTCTGGAAGAAAGGTGCCTGATTACAGAGGCTACTCCAATGAGATGATTGTCCATGCGGTGTAAGTGGCGCATTCGGAGGAGCGTGGCTTTAACATGACTGCTGTTCGTGGACTGAGGTGCACGGGCTACAGTGACTGGGGATTGATCTGCAGCCTCGGGTGTGCCTCCAAACATCAGGTCTGTCCACGCCAATTTTTTAAGGATTCACTTTCTTGTGTGATTAAGGATAGTGATGACAATTCTAACTTGCTTGGCATTTGTTTCAAAAAGCTGTTTCCTACGCACTTGCTGACTGGATCGCTTTTCGTCCAGAACGTGTGTAAGCTTATGGGTGTTTTTTATTGTTCACAGCTGTAAATTTGTCTTTTTGAAGGATCGTCTCAGGTCATTAAATTGGTGTTGGTGTTGTTTCTCTGTCAGTGATGGCTGTAGTCTGTGTGTGTGTGTGTATGTGTGTGTGTGTTTTTTTAATGTGAGCTTTGGGCTTGGGCCTGGGTTTGTTTTTGCTGCTCTAGTTTGGCACCTCATTCACCCTGGGCTGCAGCTGAGCGGAACAGGAAGCCGTAACACAGTGCTTATTGTCGAGTGTGCATGATCTGGTGACAAAGTTATGTCAAGTCAGCTTTAAATTAGAGTTCGCCCAGTGGATTCTCCCCACCCCCTTTTAAATCGAGTTGTTACACTGCCAAGGTGATGTTCAAGCATGCGGCCCTCTGTCAACCCCCCCCCCCCCCCCCCCACCCACTCGCTCATTGTTTTTCAAGGAGATGTGTCAGTCCTGGCAGAGAGCCTCATGTTTAGCCTACAGGCTTTTTGCTATTATGTCAGTCATATCTGTGTTGTTTTCCACATGGCTTTTATCACGTTATTCCTATTCCCGTATACCCTAAGATGGTTAAACCAGCAGATTCAGGCTCGGTCAGTGGTCAAAACTCCAACCCGATAATCACATGTTGCTTCTTTATTCTATTGTTGCTTCAACTGCTTTGAGTGTAAATTCACCCAAAAAATGAAAAAGTGAAGTTTACAGTAAAAGTTTGTGTCATGCAGGCATTGATCTGTGTTTTAGTTTAAAAAAAGCTACAAAAATATAGATATCTTTACCAGTTATTGTAACTTAAGCCTAGTTTTCATGAATCATAGTTTTCTGTGGTAGGTAGCTAAAAGCACCTGTTGTTTGCAGCTGCCTCCCTATTGTGTTCCTGGTTGCAAACCCAGTAATGTAAGAAGGAGTTTTACAGCAAGGTGTAAAAATGTGTTGCTAAAATGCATCAGTTTGGCCTAGCTACCTAGCTTTCATCAGTTCGAGCTTACAAAAGCACACATAGTATAGCAATTAACTTTAGCCTTAGATAAGTTAAACAGCAACCAAGAAACGGTTTGCAACATACCGGTAGCCTGAGGCAAAGTTTAGTGTCTCAAAATCAGCTCACCAATAAAAGTCAGCTTTGGGTTCAACGTGATCACAACCACTTGTGGATTATGTTGGAAGGCTAGTCACAGACGTGTATTAATCCTATGAGAAATAGTGACTTAGTCACTAGTGATAGTGAGTTTCTGATGTTAATGTAGTGTGTGCCATTCTCAAACATTAGTCTGCTGATTTTCACTCTAAAGTTGTAACAAGGTGTAAGATACTAGGCTGCCCGAGGAGGTGTAACTGATTTACATTTTTATGACTAGTTTGTCGAACAATTGTCTGTCTTAGTCTAGGTTTAAACCAAGTATGGAAAGCTGTCCATTAGAGAAAAAGGCACACAAGAAAAACCAGGAGTCAGAATGTAATGATTTAGTGTGAATGAACAGGTAGGCTAAGGAGAGAGTTTTGTAAACGAGTAAATTAGCAGCTGCTGTGGGCCTGATGGTATGACTTCTGATATTCTGTTGTCTAATATCCGCATCATGACACGAGGAGGAGTGTTGACTTTCTTTACCTAAAGTACACTGCAAAAATAGAAATTGAATATCATCAACATAAATTGCAATTGAAATATGGCCACAATGTGACCCATAAAGTAGAATAATGTTCATACTCCTGTTTGGTCTGAGATGTTCACCTCTAGAACTACTGAACTATAGAGGCTGCTAAGGGTTGTGGTGCCAGATGATCTCATGCCACATATGAGTCCTGTAATGTCCTCAGTACACATGGACAGCCTGCATTCCTGTTTGTCAAAGAACATGCTGATGCACCATCTTGAGCACTATTGAAAATTCAACCCCAGGCCTTTGTTTACACTGCCTCACCTATGACCTGTTCACACAGCAACTTTGATCGCTACCACACCTCTAAACCAGGCAAAGCTTTATTCACCCATAGTGTTTAAACCAGTATGGCTTACTGTTTGGACACTGAGAAAGATCTAGATATTCTGTCCTTGAATTTGTGGTATCAATCTATAGCCTAGCAGAACTAGGGATGAGGGATGGTTTATCTCAGCTATAAATTGTATCATCTTTAAATAAGTTTCTGAACAATATTATATTATGCACATCCTAGTATACAGCATACCACATACACTATACAATGTACTTTATGGCATTAACCCCCTCTTTCATTCAATATGTTACTAGTGGACACCACTGTAGTGTACCGGTTAGTTTTGTTTGCATCTTAAATGCTTGGATTACTTGGATTATCTTGCATTTGTCTGTGGTAGGGCTGGTGAGAATAGCTGAGGAACCTGCTGTCTCTGAATTGTATCCACCAAGAGCAGCAACACCTTTTGGGGACCAATTTGGATATCCTTAGTAGCCAGCAGATAATTAAAATGGATATCAATGTTTTAAATTTAGGAGAGGTTTTCTTACAACTGGTGCTCTTACAAATGCAGATTTTCCAATTATTTTGTAGATAATTTACAGAACCAGTAACCACCCTTGTAGTTCTACATTTGAAACAGAAAAATAGCCAAGATTTTTTTTTTTTTCACAATTGACTGTACCACCTTTCAGTTGATGTCAATTCTAACTAAACAGAACATGCAGTCCATTCTAGGCAACAAGATCTCTACCGAGAAGAGCTGACAATAAGTAGGATATTTTGCAATTAGCTTTTTACCAAGGCGCAATCATTGGTAATACAAGAGGACCAAATTGGAGCTGTCTCAGTTGATCAGCAGATTATGTATTTTAGTGGTCGGGGAGAAAATATCTCAAAAGAAATGAGAATTGCTATTTTACATATGATTCAGATTCAGATTAATAATCCTGTACTTTGTCAAGATCATAGGCTGTGTTAGAATATCCATGTACTGTATAAGCAATATATATGGTGCCACCATCAGTGACCAAGTCGGACAGTGGCCACAGAACTATTCCAAATGTGTATATAAACCGTGGAAGTCTGTTGCTCATGAAGCTCAGGGTAATGCATATGATCTTGAGCGTGACCCCTCTCAGAGACAATGCGATTGAATTATAGCGCTCTTTCTTCTGCACTCCTCTCCTGTGCAGGCTGGCCAGACCCTTGTTAAAGACCCAGTGTCTACGATTTCCCACGGCCCAGCCACCCATCCAGGAGTCATGTGATTAACCCAGGCAGAACAGAGAGGGGAAAATGGATCCTCAATTTAATAGAGAAGGTCAATTGGCTCCAGCCAGCCTCCAGTTTCTCCTTCCCAGAACATTCTGGAAGTGTTTTGCGAATGGCCTGCGCTGAGGGCTCTCTTTGTTTCTCTTTGCTAAAGGCCCGGCCATGTGCTCCTGTGTCAAACTCACTGGATTACAACCCGTCCACTAATAGTCAATATCTTTGGTGAATTAATTGTCTTACTGTTGGGATTTGAGAGCGTTTTCTTAGGCCAATAAGGCCATCTCCCTGGTTCTTCTGTCATAACAGTGGAGGAATTAAGAAGTGAGGGCCAGTTTTATTCCCGCAGCCAGCAGTGTTGACGTCATCCAAGCTCGGGTTTCTCTCATGCTTTCTTGACGCTGGCCAGGTGTGTAGGTTTCAGATTCCATCGTCGGTTAATGTGCATGTTTTCGACCGTACCGCTTATGCAACTAACTATGTTGCAGTGGCATCTCAGCACAGCATAGCACAGCGCAGCACAGCACAGTGCTGCACTTGATTCCAGTAAGATGGCAAAAGACACCATGTAATAGGCTCAAAAATTCCTGACTAACTACCTCTGGAGAAGAAAGGATGATTGTCTGTTTGGGTGTAGACATTTCTTGATGTTTCAGGCACAAGATTAGACGATGCCATCATTAATACGGTTGTATTTCAAGCATACTAATATTGGTGGTAAAAGCAAAGGTACATTATTCTAATTGTGTTGGCAGTGCTCTTTAAGAAGATCCTTTGAATTGATGAATGTGATAAGAGAGTTGTAAAACCAAGGTCCATTTCTGTCAAATTGGTTTACAGCAATGGACTTGCAGGACAGGTGCGCGGAATGTGTGCCGTTGGCTTTACAGCTGTGTGTAGAATGTGCTGGTGAATGGAGACGTGGTGGAAATAGTTTGTAAAATGAAGTTCTATTCATGTCAAGGAGCAGCAGTGGCCCCAGCCTCCCCTCCCCTTTCAGCCGATGAGCTCAGCTTCTCCACAGAGCATGTCATGTGGCCGGCCAGAATCTCACAAGTGGTCGGCAGGATGAATGACCAGGAGAAACGGCAGCACTTCACTCAAGTGGCAATGGTGCTATGAGATCAAGCTGCTACTCTTAAGTAAAGCTATTTTATACGGTTTTGCTCTTTGTTGATAGTGGACTTCAATGTTTCTTTGCACTTCGGACACATTGAACTCGCATGGAATGTATGGGGGACTATCAGAGTGGATGTGTCTCTGTACTTGCCATGTCACTGTAAACAGGAAGACATCTGCCTCATTAACTCCAGGCTTTCACGGAACAGTGCTGGGTTTGATCAGCCTGTGCCTCAGAATTCGACAGCCATCAGCTAACTCGAGTTATCTGGAGCCTCCGGTGTGGTTTAGTGCACTTACACACTGCTGCCCTGTCACAGATAGATCTCTCTCATATTGGTCGTTAAATATAGATAAGTGTGGCTTTGAATGAACCATAACCGTTTATATTATGTACCCCAGGCCAGCTTATTGTTGTGGACTTATGGCCTATGTCTGATTATCTGTTCGGTTGTTTTGATGTGAATAGCAAGAGTGATCCATTTGCCTAGATGCAGAGTAGCAAGAAGACCAGATGGCCACTACCCTTGTTCAGGTATCATGTTAAATTGCAGTCTATCCCCTTGCAGTAAAATTATACTTAAACTCTGGAGTAGTCCTGCTTGGTCTTTGGAACAGAGTTGTATATACAGTACAAGCTGATCTTACCTTATCATGCCACTTGACTTTAGTTCATGTCTATTTACCATTTACGTATGTGACTGATTCTACTGATAGGCCAAATGAAGTGTGTGTCCTATTTGCGCGCATGTGTTTGTCTGCCTTTTCTTCCTTGTTCCTTGGCATTTCAAGTCTATGTCTATGGCCGTGTGGCCTTTGTGACTTTCTTTGAGTGGTGGGTTGGACCAAGGTGAGTGTGTCTGCTTTGCATGAGTGCCTAAGGGGAGTTTGTTTTGCAAACACAGTCTAGTGTGCAGGAGTTCAGGGAGGCTGTGAAAACACACACACAAATACACACACACGTTGAAGGCTGGGCGCATGCAGAGTTGCACACTGTGCAGCAGGTTTGTATTTGAAGGGAAGTCTGCAATGTTCAGTATTGTGATGAGGATATGACCATAAATAAACAACAAATGAATAAACAAATGTTGAAATATGTAAGAGTTTCTGTTTCTTTCTGCCTCAATTGGTAGACCACTGTTAACACATAGATCCCAGACATTAAATAGCCTGTCCCCACTGAATGCAGAAGTCAAATTTCAAACACGCTTTTATTGATCGCCTATATAATTTACAGATAATAATACACAGACCACTTCCTTAACTATTAAATCCTTTAACATGTTTTCTGATCTGCATTTAGAAATTGTTACGTACGGGAATGCTTGGTTGGGTGGTCATGATATAAAAAGCCTAACCACATTGTAAATGTGGCAGTTTAACTCAAGACCATAACGACTGAAGACTTTCATCTTAATAATAATAAGTACCTTGGGTGTGGTTAGGAGGGGATCTGCCTTACACAGTCCATTCTGGTGGTGGTCCATCATATGATTTTCTGTTTTTCCAAGGAAATGTCTTCATTTCAACTCTTCCGCCATGTCTGGTTTCACAACTCGGTTTTAATAAAAGTTTAATAAGGTTTCTTCCTGTTTGTCCGGTCTTGATTGTCCTCTGACATTCTTTGGCTGTAACAAGAACATGTCATTTATGTAGGTTTAGGAACTGTTGAAGCGCCTTAACACACCTTTAGCTACTTTTAGTGCATTTACAGTCTTGGGGTTATTCACCTTCCATGAAGCTCTGTTATGAGTTCAGTTGATGGGTCTATGGGCAACTTTGAGCTCCGGTGTTTTTTAACCTTCCCAAAGGCACGCTATTTCCCCTTTGAAGATCTCTACTTATTGTGAGCGTGGTGAAATCTTCCCTTGATGGAGTCGTCTTGTCTTGCTGCGGCTGTGGATAACTAAATAATGCCATTTGGAGATAGCTGAGAGGACTGTTATGAAAGAGCCTTAATGAACTTTTGGCTTGTATGAAGAGCCCTGGTGGAGTGTTTGTTCCTCCTGAGGACGCAGCCAGCCTGCAGGCTCACTTGAAGGGCTCAGTTAGTTGCCAGGTGGCAGGAGATATTGGATAGGGTACACTGAATGACCCTGTCTTCATCTCTGCCTGTATTTAGCTGATCTCCATCTCTCTCTCACTTTGTGTCTCTCATGTTCTCTCTCTCTCTCTTTGTGTCTCTCTCTTCATGTTCTCTCTCTCTCTCTCGCTCTCTCTCTTGCTCTCACTCTGGCTCGGTTCATGTTATGTTGATATCTTGTCTCATGTTTAACGGCAGTGATCATTCCACGTTGAGACTCTCTGTCTCATTTGCCTGGGATGAGAACATCCTCGGTTTCTCTACCCACTTGAACGTATGTATTTCCATAGTCTCCCACATAGGAGAACTGTGGATCAAAACTCCCTGCAATGGCTGTGCGTAGGCTTTAGTATGTTGCCTAACGTGCTGATACAGGAGCGCTGTTGTGTGGCCTGGTAATTCCTGTCCCATCTCAGACGCTTTCACTTTTGGCCTGAAGTAAAATTAGCAAAACATGTCCTGCCTTCACTTCCAAAATCATGTTTGCAGATTCCATTTTCCTTTCTCAATATGCAAAATTCCCACTGCGGACTCCACTGGCCTGTGTGCAGGCTATTTTCATAAGTAGATAAGACGTGATTTTCTGTTGCAGCGATAAGAACAGGGAAGGAGTGTGCGGCCTCAGCTGCAGTCCAGAGTCTGGTTGTGATTCATGGTGCACTTTCCAGAATGCTGCTATTGTCAGGCGGGTGACTTACGTTGGTTAGGGTGTTGCGACTTTTCTTTGAACTGTGTGTATGTATGTCTGTGTGTGTGTGCGTGTGTGTGAGTGTGTGTGAGTATCCCTGTGTGTGTGTGTCAGCGTCAGAATGCATATGTGTATGCACTCATGCGCGCATGTTTTTTTTGTTTGTCATGACGCAGCTGTGAACTGAATGGCTTGGCTTCTCGCTTAAAGACAGGGTTATGTAACATGGGCTTGGTTCGTTTGCATAGGCTTCGAAACAAATGCTGCGGTCACGTCGAAAGTGAGGAGCGTATCCACACAGCACCACCGCATCTGCTAGTATGAGGGGCAAGAGTAGGGCACTCACTCTGGGCAAGAGTAGGGTGATCATCAGCACGGGGGGCTCCAGTGAAATTGATGATTTGATGTTTCAGTCAAATTAGTTAAGTAATAGGCTGTATAAACAGCCCAGTTATGTAGTGTGACTTTTACATGGCAAGCCTTAATACAGTGTTAGTATTAGTATTATTGATACAATAAAGTCATCAAACCTGACTTAAACCATAACACACTTTTTGGTGATTTGGTCATTTTATCAACTAAAAGCTAGGGCTGCCTGATTATGGCAAAAATCAAAGCCTAATCATGATATTTTGGTTAATAATAATATTTGGTTAATAATCGTTGTTTTACATAGCAGAAATATGTTTAATTTTATAAACAAGCTTTAAAAAATAAGTATCAAGATCATTTGATCATGTCATGGGCTCAACTATCGCCTATTATTCAGGCCTATGTTCGTTTCGGTTTCATAGTGGTCACTCAGCTTTCTTGTGAGGTATATGTGCAACTCTTTAGACATGTGAGGACTGCACACATGGGTCAATCCAGAGGTGGTATTTCGGGAGCGGACCGTTCGCAGGGGTGTGAGTAGCTGGGGAGGTGTTGGCCTGGAATTTATTGGCCTGGGTGACTGGGTCTGTCACCACGCCGTTAAGTACACGACTGGTAACGGCAGACCTGCCCGGCACGCGTCTGTTTGGAATGGCCAAGCAGTGCCCCGCCGCGTCCCCCAGTGAAAAGTGCTGCAGGGAATTCCGCCGGAGTCTACTCTGCTGTTTAATTATAGCTTCTGTGTGTGTGTGTGTGTGTCTGTCTGCTGCCGTACCGGATGTCGACCCACAGCAGGACCGGCCACGCTCTGATACCAGAGATAAGATGTTTTTGTGCAGATCTCACACGGCCAATTTGAAGTCCACTTTAGCACCACTGATGGGCAACTTCTCTTGCTGTTTCCTTTTTTTGGAGTTGTTTTTTTCTGTGGGTTTCCTAAGGCCTTGCCAGTTTCTGCTCCATTTCAGCAGGGCTTGGGTGTAGTTTAGTACCTCTTCCAGAATAAATACGTCCAAGGATTAACAGTCCTTGATATCTGGCGCACGGCCATTAGAAATAGTTTGTCCAATTAGAAAGTGGCAGAAAAATAGGCTAAAACTTTTTTTTAGCTCTTTATCCAAGGAGTGTGAGCTCTGGAGTGGCATTGTGAGGCCTCTAGTAATCAGATGAGTTTTGGTAAAATGGAGGGTAACAAAGCTTCAGGTCGCAGTAGGGGTGCACTGATCCGACATTAAGAGTGGATATCAGCCCTGATATTGACAAAATCGGATCGGGGATCGAAAATTTTAGCAGATCCATGGGCCAGTCCGTTAACTTCAATTTCTTGGACTGAGCTGTAGCTCGCACATGGTGCACAACTAGCCATGTGCTGCCATTACTAGGCTAGTTTTGGTGTTTGTCATAAAGTTGGTCATTGTCATTACAGTTTGCCAGGCTTTATATTTCTGGTTTACTATTCATGCTGTTCTTAACCACCATTTTGCCATAGATCAAGTGCGATTTTTAGACAAAACATGACATGCGTGATGTTCAAAACCAATGCAATACGTTGTCATTTTCATCTGTTATCTGTATAAACTTTGCCTGGTATGAAGAAATGCAGAGGTTCACACTGACTGCTAAAAACTTTTCATTTATTGGTGCAAATTTACAACCCCATATACCATTAAATTCACCATCATTCAAACTCGTTCAAACTCGCTGTGTGAACTTCCTAGGTTCTTGTGGGGAAACCGGACTGCGCCGCTATGGGTATGGGTTTTGTGGGTGATTAGTAGTGTGAATGGATTAGGCAGGGCTGTTTTAATGTGCATGGGATTTGTATTTTCTATTTTTGCTTTATGTTTGCTTGTTAGATTTATAATTTGGTAACAACTGTGAACTTGAAGTTGAATGCTGTTCCAGGCTGCTGCTGGTGCACCATTTGTTACATTTTGTCTTTGGAAAGAAATGTTTTGTCAGGAAAAGTAATGTTGAAGTCAAGCCTCATGGCCTTTAGTCTTTTCTATTGAGTATCGACCGATACACTTCAGCCCAGGCATCAGTATGGTATTGAGACTGAAAAAGATGGGTCTGTGCATCCCTAGGTCATACTGTAACCGTAAGCTCTGGAGTTGGCTGGATAATAACTACTCAAAGTTTCTGCATGAGTAATGGTTAAAAGATGATGACCTTGTATTTCAAGCTTGACGTTCACACTAGTGTCCTTGTAATGGAGTGCTGGCCCCATAAACGACTGGATTAGTCTAACTGCTAATAACCAGTCATACACGAACCATCTCCCAGCTATGTAGAGAGGCCTGCACATGTCAGAATTCACAAGGTTGTAATTTTGCAGTGACTACATACAGAGGCCACCAAACGTATGTCATGACTAAGACTGACAGAAACTTGTTCTTCAAGTCAAACAGAATATCTGATTAGTCAATTACTCAGGTTGTTGATTTTGAATCCTCATGAAGTTGTTTGTGATTTTTGGGAGTGATCTGCTTAGATTCTAAGTATCAATAGCTATATTTCCCTTGTGAATGGGGTAACCCTTTATATTAACCCATCGTTTCATGTCAAAACTGAAGTACAGTAATTTCCTGCATATAAGCCGCATTGTGTATAAGCCGCAGGACAGTGTTTTATGCAAGTTAAAAGAAGCAAAACCATATTAACACCATATTAACTGCCCCCCTCTATTAACCTCATAGCTGAAGAAATTTAGCAAAATCAATGTATAAGCCACGGCTAATAGTCTGGAAATTACAGTAGATATTTTTCAAATAGGGCTTGAAGAATTTTGCAAATTACATAAAAGTAGTGACTTTCAATCAGTTTCGGTGCAGTCAAGGTGATTTTCTTGCATTGCAGTAATGCAGGCCAACTTCATATTAGAGAATCTACTCCAAAAATCCCACCTGCTACTCAAGACCAGGCCCATCCAAAACCTGCAATACACGGCAATAAAACCTGCTCTTTTTGTTCCTCCTAGAGGCAGACAGGCCTGTGGACTAGCAGTTAACTCAGGCTTGTTTTGACTCGCAGCCACGGCTGCTTGGGGCTTTTCAGCCGGAAATCGTACTCTCAAGCTTTGCAACCTCAAATCTCCCAAAAGTAGGACCAGCAGATTAAGCTAGGATTTTGGCCACTGCGCACACTACTTTTAAGGCACAAGTCTGTGTGTGTGAAAGAGAGAGAGAGCGAAAGCCCTGTCATACCTCAACTGTCAGTGGCTCACTTAAGAGATAGAAAAGGTGGCCATTTGACTAGTCAGGGGTGCCAAGAAATGACGAGAGAAAGCAAAAGCGCTTACAAGAGGGCGGGGGGGTGCTCAGTGCTCAGTGCTCCACTGAGTTGGGATTTGAGGTTTGGCCACGTTGGTCTGGGTGTGAGCCTCGGTGTAGGTGTGAGGCTATAAATACTCTGTAAACAGAGCCATGTGTGCAACCGCGTGTGCAGGCAGCCAGGGAGCAGAGCCCCAGGCCTGTTCCCAAGGCTTTCTGACGCGCTGGCGCCAAAGCCCTGATGCCTGTGAGGTCACTGGGTGGGGTCACTGGGTGGGATTGTGGGTGACCCAGATAGCAGCTGACTGTTATGGATCTGGTGTGATCAGCATGGTCACGTTTTATTGCTTTAAAGAAGTACCCTGAAATGCAAGGGCAAACCTACTATCTGAAGGCCAACTGGCTAAGACCTATGCTGTAAGTTTTAGTGTATGATTTTAAGGGGAAAGGATGTGCCAGTTTACGTGTTCTGTCAAATCTGTTGCACAGCAGTTCAAGAAAAGCTCTGGGTAATTGCACCTGCTGAGAATGCATTCCTGTGTTTTATACGTTGGTGAAGAAGATTTTGTCGCCCACACCTAAACCAAAATCACGCTTTTGAAGTGCTCCCAAAGCCTAGTTGTCATCCAGTTGATCCCATTGAAACCTTAATTATGATCTCTTGTCTTAACGGAAAGGTACAGCTACTGATTGATTTATGGGCAATATGAAATCCACAAAAAATTCACAAAACCTTTCCCCCCCCCCCCTTGTGTGTGTCTACAGGATGGAGCGGAGCAGGTCGACCCCATGGCGAGCCTGTTCCAGCTGGATGAGGAGTCCTTCTCCTGGCCGGGCCCCAAAACACTGCGTCTCCGACGCACCGCTCAGGGCTTCGGCTTCACCCTGCGCCACTTCATCGTGTACCCGCCCGAGTCTGCCGTGCACTCCTCCCTCCAGGTGAGCGTTCTGCACCCCATCGTTCCCTCCAGCCCTCCTAGTCCCCCCCCCCCCCACCCCCACCCACCACACCCTCCCATCTGCACCACCACTTGACTCACAGACACTTTTGCAGACCTTGTCAATTGGGTATCGCAGTGATTATATGATTTTCCTCAACTGATTCAACTGTAGTTGAGAACTCACTTTGAGTCACACCCTGTTTGGAATGCTGCAGTTGAGGCAGTGATAGTGGATCAGAGAGCTGTCTCTTTAAAAGTTGGCTTAAGGTGAAGAATGCTGATTTCCACGGTTTTACCTGGGGGTGATATCAAAAAGATCTGGGTCAAGATATCTCGCTGATGCATGAAGCGTGTAACAAATATCAGCAGGGCATTATGATCTATTTGGACAATTTGTCAGTTAACATTTGAAGTAGTTTTCATCTGTCAATTATGAGTTTGCCTCATGTCACTAAATGCCTGTAACTAAATGTTTAAGTGTTACAAGCTGTGCTAGAGCGGTTAGATCCCTGGGGAAGATTATGTTCTCAATCTTAACTGAGGCACTATGATACCAGCATGCTACATGGCTGGGTTATGTTTGTCATTTAAACCTACACTGCATACTTAAAGTTTCCCTGTGCTATCTGTCATTCCTGTCTGAAGCTCTTTTTTCTGATTAAATGACATTCTTTTTCCCTTTTCTTTTCATTTTACACTTTGTAGGGTGAAGAGCTCGCAAATAGAGGTAAGCTGACATTACTCCATAATGCTCACTTTGCGTTTGGCTGATTTTTGTATTGCAATCTCCGATTGATGATGGTCAGTTTTTAGCTCCCAGAGTCCTACCTATACTGTACGGTGCCTAGTATGCCTGGCTGTCCAACACAGCAGTATCTTGTCCTAGTTGCTTCCTGTGTTGCGGTGGATTTTAGCTTGCTATGCCAAACACAAGTGAATTGGCTAGCATGCTTTCCTCCTTTTGCCTTCTTCTCTTCCGTGTTGGTGCACCGTTGACCTGTCTTTCAGGAAGCACCTCTTCACCGGGCATATATAGAGACATTCATTGTTTTATTTTTGCCTTTGAAATAACCAGTCTAGCTCATATGTGAAAGTTATTGTTGGGTGACCATTGCTTGTTGACCATTGCTAATGTCACTCCAACTGACACTACAGTGTTCTGTGCGATCTGTTGGCCTGATATCAGATTTGCAATGTCTTGCTGCAAAATGTTTGTGTATTCTTCTCCAACTGTTTAGTCTAGTCAGGCTGTTGTTGATGGTAGCGTTTGTTTTGATTGGATCTTCATTCCTGAGCCCTGCAACGTCAGCTAGTGGAGAGCTGAATTCATATGTGTCGGGCTGGGCCCTCGTCTCGTAAATCTCACCTGCGTTATCAAACGGGAACACAGTTATTTAGGCCATGCACAGAATCAATGGCATGTCCAGAGGAGAGACCTAGATATTTATTCACTCTGACCAGCTGTGAGATTCACACTGCTCAGAGTGTGTCAATATCTCACTCATGTATCACCACTCTCGCGCAGGCAGCCACTTGAAGTGTTTTTTTTTTCCATGAACTGCATCAGTGCTTGGGCTTTAAAGGAATAGTTTAGAACTTTGGACATAGGACCTCATTTCCAACTTAGCAGGGGTGATATAGGTCGGTGGAGACAGTTTTCAGCGTATTTTATCCGGTCTTTAACTTGCTGCGTTCACCTTTGCTAAGGATCGGATAAAATATGCTAAGCTCTCTCCCCCGACCTATATCACCCCGGCTAAGTTGGAAATTATGTCCTATGTCCAAAATCCCAAACTCTTCCTTTAAGGCTATTATGGTCATATCTTTTTTTTAACATTTTTTTATTGATCTTTTAACTTAAATAAGGAAGAAACTACCATGTTCTCACACATGTTTGTTTTAAGTGAAGTTATGTTGGGAATGCCTGCAAAAGAGAGGTTGTGGAATTATATTTGCCATACTGATGTGTTGTTGTATGGGTATATAGTTAGAATTTAACCCAGAGCTATCTCTGAATAGCCACATATGGGCAATATTCTATGACAGAAAAGCATTCTTAGTGGGTTCCTGGATATTAAAAATTCCTTTGGTGGAAAAGGGCCTATTGTGGTTGGGTGGCTGCAGGGTAAATGCAGCTTTGCCTGCATCTTACAACTGCATGTTGCTTTTGATGTCAAAGAGTTGGCAACATGGCTGTGTGTCTGTGTGTGTGTATGTGGTGGCACATATTCATCTCATTTGGAGTGGTTGCTGTGGCAACAGTGAGTGTGGGGGCACTTTGGGCCATGTCTGTGTGCTGTCAGGTTAAAGGTCATCCCCGCATCACTAAGCTCAGCTGAGAACGGTCAACCTCAACTAGGGGTTGAAACAGTTGCCATTATGAGTGAGTGACTGTGGGATCAATTGTGACAATTCAGATTGTGCCATGGTTTTGTTTTAGCATTGAAACTAGTTTAGAAATGGGACTTAGTTCAGATAATGTATGACCTGCCCCTCAGAACTGTACAGACTGTAGGCCTGCATTATTTATAAGGGAAAAGATGATGGTCATGATCTTCCTCCCAACCAGAATGTCTTTACATGGTCTGTATGCGAGCTCAATTTTTATTGTGCACTGCTTCACGTCAGTGTATTGACTGTGAAATATATGGATTGATTGGGGTCAGGTCATCATGTCATTGTAGCACTACTGTGGGCTGTTGTCCAGTGTAAAGTTTCCACTTAAACCGATAGCACTTTATGCATCCTTTTGCATTGGCCTGTAGTGAAAAAAACTTAGGCTAGATGTTGATTGGCTTCATGATTATGTCAATGCTTTAAAGTGCGGAGTTTACTTTGAAAATGTGTACATAGGAAAGTAAAAAATTGACCTTACAGCAAACTGTGGATGGGCTAACAGGTTGATCTGTAGTTTCTGGCCCACATGGTAGAAGTCCATGCTGCATGCTGCATGCGTGGCTTGGCGTGGCGTGGCGTGGTGTGGCCACAGTGGCCTTCTCTCCTCTGGGATTCAGCTGACACGGAGGGAATCCCAGGGCACCGTGAATGCCACCCGGGGAATCCCTTTGTCTCGCACAGCAGGCAGCTTCTGCCTCCCAAAGCAAAATGGAGCCAACAATGTGGCCCAGGGCCTGCCGCACACATCCCTGAACTGAGCAGCTGGACCCTGGGGGTCGGGGAGAGGTGTGCACGCCGGCCAGTGTCAGCGGTGGGCTTTTACAGGTGACTGTCACTGTTCTCAGTGCTCCGATGTGCAGCCTCTGTTCCCAGCCGTGCAAGCTCACACACGCAGGGATGGTGCCCTCTGCTGTTCGGATGAGTGGGTTAAGAGGCAGCAGCCCGCTAGCCCCTGACCGCATCAAAGAGGACTGACGTGCCCCACTGCTATGTAAATATGTCAGGTGCTGACCTGGTTTGAGCCCGGCCTCCCAGCAGGACCTTATTTTGACAGGTGTGCTGTTGTGTCACTGGGCTTTTACAGTATAGTATGCAGGGTCCAATGATCTTAGCAAAGCAGACCTGGGGGTAGCCATAGATTTCACTAATTGAAACTGTGAATTCACAGTTATATGTGGAATTGTGGACATGCTGTTGTTGGTTGTGTCAATGAGACATATGTAAGGTGTGGTTTGAGACAACAAGCCAAAATGAACAAATATTAGTTTAGGTCACTGTTGGTGATTTTGATGGGTGAAGACATCTCGTTTCTGTGTACTGGAATACAGCAGACTAAATGGGGTTACTGGACAGCATCTGAATATGACATTGCAATAGCCATCTGTGACAATTAGCATTTATCACTGGTTTATAGACTCATAAAATCTCCAATTGAAGAATTGAATAGAACTTCATCAATATTACTGTTATTAAAAGTCAATCTGAGATTGGAAATCAATATCATTTGTTGCCATGACTGATTCATTGCGCAGCCACTCTCAGTCCACACTGCTCCATCAAATTATCAGGTTGGAATAAATTAAACTGATGCAGAGTAGGTGTGAAAGCATAATGGCCTATGCCGGTGCCATTTTTAATAAACCCATTTGGTTATATAAACTTTTGATTATGATTTACCATGGTTAGACCTTAGAAGCGTACTAATCCACAAAATAAATCCTGTGAACATCTGGGGAAAAAATCTAATTACATTTTGCTAAAAAAAAAGGTATAGCCTTGCTTTTATATGGCTATAAGCATCTCTGCTTAGCAGAACAGCACTTTGCTTTCCTGCCACAAGGGGGGTCATCAGCTCAGGGAGGCGCTGAGAGAGGTCAGTATTCTGTATTATTCAGCTGTTATGTAACAAAAGAGCCTGTATGTACTCTGCTCCACGCGTGTAATGCTCAGTTATATGTAGCCAAAACGCTATGTTTCTCTCTGAGGTTTTTCCTGTTTTAGCACCTAGCTAAGACGTAATGCCCTGTAGACCCAGTGACCTTTTGATGATGAGTAATGGCCTCAGAAGTGATTCACAATGACATGAGCCAGTGGCCTCCCAACCACCGCGTTTTCTCTCCTTAACTCACTCTACCTTTTGGCCCTCTCCCTATTCTCCACTGTAAAGCAGCTCCACTGAACACCCACCTCTCTCACTCACTCTCTCTCTCTCTCTCTCTCTCTCTCTCTCTCTCTCTCTCTCTCTCTCTCTCTCTCTCTCTCTCTCTCTCGCCAGCCAGCCAGTGTCTTTGATGGTGCAGTTCAGCAATGAACAGTATTAAAAGTAACCTTGTTTTCCACACTCCCACATTGTGTGGATGGATATTCAGTATTCATCAGGGAGGGCGTTTGAGTCGGCTTAGGCTTATGACCGAAACAATGTTGCTTACCAGTAATGTCATACATGTAAGCTCTTACACACATTCTGTTTTTCAATGTAAAATACCCCCCACCCCCCCCACACACACACTCACACTCTCCCCCCTCCCTCTCCTCATTAAACACACACACACACACACACACACACACATACACACACACACACACACACACACACACACACTGTCCCCATTAAATACACACACACCTCATGTAGACAGCTGCTAGGAGATGGGGGTAATACAAGCAAACAGGTTCACTTGATGCCAAACCCCATTCATGTCCCACAGCTCCAGAAGCCAAGCTGGCAGGGTAAGAGTGTCTCCCTCCCCTCTTAATCACCCCTGTCCCTATTCATGAGCTTTCCTCAACTCACTGTGCCACTCATTAAAAAAAGAAAACACTATGTAAGAGCCACTACACAACAGTTTTCTCTCTCTCTCTCTCTCTCTCTCTCTCTCTCTCTCTCTCTCTCTCTCTCTCTCTTGCCCTCTTTCTCTCTCTCATCCTTTCACTCCTGGTTTGTTCCCTCTGTTTCTGCCAAGCCCAAGACCTTTGCACATAGCTTCTGTCATGAGTGCGACACACTCCGCTTTCGACTGTCGATTACATTCGATTCTGGTGCCGGTCGGTTGAACATTTTGACACTGGTGTGCGTCGGCAAGTGACAGAAAGTGTCAACGCATTTCATGTTGGAGACTATATGCAAAGCTCCTTAGGACGCAGAGCATGTTTGAACACCTCTGAAGTGCTGTGTGGAGCTGATTGCGTATCCATCTACATGAGTAGTCCTAAGTAGTGTGTTTACAAACAGAACCAGTTTGACTGGTTTGAATTAGCTGGAAAACTGTAAATTGGGCCGAAGAAGTGTCGCATCACTGAATATTTCTCGAGCTTTGTTAATTGCAAGCAGCCACCAACACACAGCTGCAAACATGGGAGTGGTGTTTGTCAGAGACCTGTAGAGGTGATGTGACTGTGTGTATGAGGAAGTGTTGAGACACCTAGGAATCTGTGGGAATGAATTTCATAACTGTGCAACTTCCACTCTTAGGGTTTATTGTGTTGGACGCGGTGTGCTTGCTGTGGTATTTGCCATACAATAATGGGGCTGTTTGTGAATAGGTGAACAATGAGAGATTTTTTTCCCCCCTGTCAGAGGGTCACATGACTTAGTTATTTGCAGCTGTGTGTGTTGGTGGCTGCTTGTGACACTGCTGCTTTCTGGTTGCCAGGGAGACCGCGCAACAGGCTGGAGCCAATGGACACAATCTTTGTGAAGCAAGTGAAAGAAGGAGGACCAGCACATGGAGCCGGTCTCTGCACAGGTAACACACACTAACACACACACACACACACGGACACACACACTTTGATGTCTGAGTTTGTAAACTGAACCCAAAGAAACAAAGTGTGTGTGAAGCTTGGTGTGCAAAGGGAAGCTCATTGTTCTTCAGTTCATTGATACCACTCTGGCTTTTCAATGCCACTTAACTGAGAGGCTGTCACTCATTTTCTTTCTGCAGGGGACCGTATAGTCAAAGTGAATGGAGAGAGCATCATTGGCAAGACGTACACACAGGTGATAGCCTTGATACAGAACAGGTAAGAGTTCTCAAGAGCTTGAATTCAATTGTTTATTTGCCTCTTGACACTGTGAAGGCATTCAGGGATATTTCTTGTTGTCTGTTGCAGCGAAACATTCCTGGAACTGTGTGTGATGCCAAAGGATGAGGACATTCTGCAGCTGGTAAGTTTCGTAGAAATGCAGTCACAAGCCTGTTTGTTGAAGCTGGGTTTTAGGCTGAATAGGCCTCGTTATCTACAGTTTTACACGTGCAAGTCTTGTCAGGTATACAACATTTTTAGATGAGTTAACATGAACAGGTAATGATGCCCTCAGTCCACCCACAGTTACTGCTGTCCGCCTGGCCTTTTGTGGACTGTCCTCCAAACCACTGTGAAATTACCTGAAGCCCACTTCATGATGGTCCCAGAGTGGCCTCCAGCACTGGAGGGTAGGCTGCAGTGGCCTGCTCATCCCTTGAGTGTTCTAGAACATCTGAGACATGTCAGAAGAGAGGACTGGCTGCGCTGTGCCCTCCCCCCCCCCTCCCCCTCCCCACACACACACACACTCTTCTCATCTCTCCCTCCGCACCTTGGAGCTCTATCTGGGGCTCCTAACGAGGCCAGTGCAGCCAGAGCTCGTCCTTCAGTGCTGGAGCTCAATCACAGCTGACCTCAATATGGGCCCTGCTGCTGCTGCTGCTGCTGCTGCTGCTGGAGGACACTTCACACATTTCGCTGCTCCAAAACTTTCTGCGCTTGCTCGCCCGCCCGCCCGCTCTCTCGGTCTCTCACGCGGTCTTATGATGCGCTGCGTCATTCCGTTCTCGGAAGTCAACGGTCTGTTTCAGTCAGCCTTTTGCTGATTTTTCACAATGCTTTTTTTGTTGGCTCACAGTCACTCAAAATGGCAAACTCTGTTTTGGTTACAGAAATGTGGTTTCGGTTCATAACTTTAGATGCTCTCAGCTGCAAGCGCATATCCACGCTATCTCTTTTAGGAAAGCTTTGATAAATGGCTTCTCTGGCCTCACAGAGAAATTGTTCTCTACCCTCTCAGAATCCATTCATACTGTATTTAGGGAGGTAGAGGGATATACACTGAAGTGTTTGAGAGGACAAATATTCTCTTCAGTCATAACATCTGGAGGAAATTCAGCAAGGGCTGTTCTCTTATGCAACCTTCCTGTCTCAGAGATCCCAGGCTTTCACCAGATTCCCTTCGACACCCTCGCTGTAGTGCCTTTAGATTGGTACTGAAGTGAATGGTCGGTGCTTATGGTTCTAGCTGTGTTATGCCCATGGCAGGCTGTCTCGGGTGATGCCAGCTGGAGCTTGGCATATGGGCACTTGCCCGGCCTCAGAGACTGGGTCAGGCCCAGCTTCTTGTACTCCTTTTGGGCCTCTGGGCTGCCATCAGGCCCAGGACTTGGACAGATTTGGGCGTCCTCTCTGAAACGGCAGTTTGTGAATAAGGGTCTTTTTTCTCATTTTTACTCGCCTGCAAGACAGCCTGTCTTGACATGAGACACCAAGAGGCACCAGGAAGCACCAGGAGGCCATTTCATTAGATTCCTGCTCAGGTGCTGCCATGTGTAGGATATGCCAAAGTGCGGTGTGTGAGATTCAGACTCCGGACTCTAGGTGGTCCCATGAACCCTGACGACATAGGGTGCAGGCCATTCTTAAAGGTGGTATCTGTGATTCTAGACCAGTATACCTTTTTCAAATGCAACGAATTGTCCCACATAGTCTGTTTGTTCTGGAAATATTCTTTGTTGTGTTTATACACAGTCTCATAAACTGGATGCCTAGCTGCCAGTCGAGTTACATCAGAAGAATGGAAGGGAGGGTTGTACCTTGGCGGTTGAGGTGACATTTCACCAAAATTGTAGACTGTCCCTTTAATTCCCTGGGTCTGTTATTGGGCCTCTGAATCTTTGATATAGTCTGGCTCATTTGCCGGGTGACTCTTGAAGCCCAGTGAAGCCGTAGCGAGAGAAGGTGTTGTGTTTACAAACTCCAAGTGTCCCCTTTGCAATACTGAGTGTAAATCTGGGTTGGCAACTCCAGAGTTATGCTCTCTCACTGCGCCAATTAACATGTCTCATCCATCTCTACGGCTCAACTGGAAGCACAGCGTGGGGTTATTTAAATGCTGTTTTCCCAGATATGCAGCCTGTGGTTGTCAGTAACCAGTGGAACAGTCTTGCATTGCCCCCCCCCCCCCACCTCACACCTGGGCAGTCTTTCACCCTTAACAATACACCAAAGTCGTCTTATGAAGGCCAGCTACAGACTCACTTTGGTCCACCTATAAGTTTGTCAGTGTGATGCCTCCCTTTTTACTTCTTGCACTGACAGACTCATAAAAACACTCTGGCCTACTTTGCGCTCTCTCTCTCTGAAAGGGGTAGCGCTCTGTCCCCGAGTGACTCCTCTTGCTCCCAATGGGCCAGGCCTGCACAACAGGTCGCTGCCAGCGGGGTAGGTAGTCAGCCGTGCTGTAAGGCGCCGTGGGGTAACAGTGCCTCCACAAACAGTCACTGAAACGGCTATTAATAGACAAAAATCACTCTTTGGGAGCCATAATTTTTGATAACAAGCCAAGATCCCGCTGTGCCGCTCCTAACGTGAACACAGCAGGGGTGTGGTGAAAGTTTAGTGCTTTCCTTTTTTCTTCTTTAAATGTATTTTTCTCTGCTCTTCTCCTTTCCTCTCGTCTCTTCTCTCCTCTTCTCTCCCTCGCTTTGACCCAGCACATGCAGCCTGCGTGCAGCACCGTCCCCAGGCCTGAAGCACAGCAAACGGGTTTCAGCCCACATTACTTTGGAAGCGTACGAACGAACAGTGTTTTTTAAAGCCCATCCATATTTAATGCTCAGTTCCACTACCTGCCGTCTACATGGCTGGAGCACTGAGCTGCAGGCGAGGAAGGACGCCTCACTTTTGTCTCCCTCAGCCTCCTCGGCCTCTCTTCGCTTCTCATCGCTTCTGACTACTGTTCCGAGGCTGCTGTTGTCTGCTTACGCAATGAGTGCTGCACGTTTTTTTGTTTTGCACGACACACCCCTGTGACTGCTGCTAAGCCCATTCCTGGAGTTTGCTGTTCTCTCTGGTGTAATGGTCCCTAATATGGGAGATGGCCCTCAGTTTCTGCTTGTCTGGTCTGGGTGCGGTGACTGCTGGCCAGAGGGCGTTGGCGTGCAATTTCCTGTAGTGTCACACATCCCCTTTGGGTCCTTGGCCTTCTGTCTGTGGACGTTGAAGTTCCCTTTTTCCTTTTGTCCTGCACGCTTGCAAACATCTGTCTGAGTAGCGGGATTGAGAGGCTGAAGGAGTAGCTGATTTTTGAGGGGGCGGGGGGGTGTGCAGGGTTTTATTTCCATCCGAGCTTCTTTTCTGTGACATACATAGGCCTCTGCCAAATCCTCCCCTGCTGTGACCGCAGAGATCACTGATCTGCAGCTTATTTGGGTATTTGTGTAGGGGCACAAGTGAAGGGCATCTGAGCGGCTGTGTATTATTCATCGAACATCTACTACTTCCACTATTGCTAAATATAGCCCTCCTCACAGAGTTGCACCTAGCCAAGGTTAGCCTCGCCAGCCAGCCCTCTTGCAGGTCTGTGCAAATGGCCTCTCCGGAGGTGTCTCGGGTCATGGACAAGGCCCTTTTGTTTTATTCATGAACGATGTGGCGGGCAGACCTTCGAAGTTCGATCAATGTGGCCCAACCAGCGTTTAGAATCCCCTCTAATTTGTGCGTGATCAATAGGGGAAGCGTCTCTGTGGGCTGTGCCGGACGAGTCTCTAAGCTGGGCGCTAATTGACCTCAGGCTCGGGCCTGTCACAAAGAGGAATGGAAGCTGGAATGCCGGCTGCCCGGAGGAAATTAACCGGAAAAAAGAAATTGAATTTCCATCGAAATGGGGAAATATGGCAATCGTGTCACACCACCGTTGTTGATGTTTCTGTTGGACTTAAAAAATCAAAAGATTTACGGGGGAAAAAAAAATTCCTTGTTGCGTAAATAATACCTGCTTTTTTTTTCTATCTTTCTTCTCCTGGAATCCTCCTTGCGTCGCCTTCACATCTGTTGCAGTGGTTCCCTGCCGTGTGTGTGTGTGTGTGTATGGGGGAGGGGATCGGGGGGGCTGCTGATGTGGTCTGGCCAGACGTGATTGGGGGGGTGTCAGTGGGGCTCGTGGATTAGGACAGTGGGGACTCTAGGGTGGTAGTAGCAGCTTGAGGAAGAAGGGAGGGAGCAAGGGGTGAATCACACACACACACACACACACACGCGCGCCAGCGCACACACACAAACACACACATACACACACACACACTCACTCTCTCTCTGTCTAAGAGAATCAAACACACAGCCACACTCAGATGTACATGGCGAGCAGGAGCCACAGGCTGCGATAATGACGAGTATGAGTGGGAGTGGATGAGCGGAGCGGAGCTTTCATCAGCTGACTGCTCCATGTTTTGGGCAAGTCCGTACTGATGGTAAAGAGAGAGAGAGGGAGAGAGAGAGAGGGAGGGAGGGATGGAGGTAGAGAGGGAGGGAGGGAGGGGAGGGTACTGTGCCATCTGAGCTGAATGTATAATCAAGCAGCTGCTGCTTCCGTCATGTGAGTGGCTGCAGCTCTCCAGAGGGAGAAGCAGAACCAGGCTCAAGGGGTGGGAGCGCATATGTGTGTGTGACTGTGTGTGTGTGTGTGTGTGTGTGTGTGTGTGTGTGTGTGTGTGTGTGTGTGTGTGTGTGTGTGAGAGAGAGAGTGTGTGTAGGGGGGGGGGAGAGCAAGAGCAGCGAGCGCGCGCGGGTTAATCTGGCTGCAGACACACACACACACACACACAGAGAGAGGGAGAGTGAGAGGGAGAGAAGGATGGTGTGCGCTCTCTTCAGTAGTAGCAGCAGCAGTAGCAGCAGCAGCAGGCGCGCTGTGGCACCCCCACCTCCACCTCCTCCTCCACCTCCTCCTCCACCTCCAGCGCTCCTGGCCCCGCTGAGGACGCGCCGGTTGTAGCGCCTGCTGACGTCTTGACTGTCAGCTCGCCGCTTCCCAGCGTGTCGGCGTCTTTTCCGCCGGCTCTCCGCCTCCCCTCTCCACACAGCAGCCAGATCCACAGCTACCGCTACAGCTACAGCAGGAGCAGTGAGCATCGGTGTCGGCAGCAGCAGTGAGCACATCAGCCTGATCAGCAGCAGCAGAGGCGGCGGCGGCAGCAGCAGCAGCTCCTCCTGTGTATTTTTAGCACACCCGAGTGTCAGCGCCAGAGGATCACTCCGACCTGCCCGCGCGCTCCGTCTCTCTCTCTCTCTCTCCCTCTCTCTCCCTCTCTCTCTCTCTCTCTCTCTCTCTCTCTCGCTCCTGTCAGTCTTTTCCTGTGATGTGTGTCGATGCTCTGGGTGCGCTGTCTCACTCTCCTCTCCTCTCCTCCCTTTCCCTCTCCGCCACGGGCTGCAATGCATTGATGGCAGCCGTCACGGGGGATCACTAGCTTGGTAAGCTCTCTGACAGGCGGCCGACTTGACGCCGGGGTCCGGTCGCGTCCGCTCTTCAGCCAGTCTTTTTTTTCTCCCCCCTTGTCCGTGGTTGTCGTGCCGTGCATGCCTGTGCATTCGTTTGTGTAAGCTGACAATGATCCCGTCTGTCTGTCTGTGTGTCTGGGCATGGTTGTCACGGCGAGTGTGTGTGTGTGTGTGTTCTCCCTTCCCCTGTCTGTTGCCTGTGGCCAGTGCCGTTGCCATGTTGCATGTCACCGAGGCTCATGTTGCCTAGTGATTGTAGCAGTGCAGTAGTACCTGTTTGATTTAGGGAGCTTAGCAGCTGAGCTGGATCCAGCTGGCACATTGAAAATGCCTCGCCCCTTTTTCTTTTTCTTTATACTCCCTCTCTCTCTTTCTCTTTCTTTTTTTTTCTCTTCCGTCTTTTCCCTTTTGTTTTGATCGGTCTCTCCCACACCCTGGCAGGGAACTTTGACCTGGTTGTTCTGCACACATGATTGTCAGTGACTTAATATGGGGTGGAGTAAAGTCCCCTTTCAGCTGATAGGGGCCTGGTGGTTGTGCACAGGCATACGTCAGCTCCGCAGCCTTGCACTACAGGTGAGCAGGAGCTAAAGTCCACTGTGTTGGCGGTGGCGTCAGTTGGAGAAATGTTGTTGAGTTGTTTAGCCATGCCGAGCTGGGACTACAGGACCCTTAGTTTTCGTGTGTAGGATTATGCGTCGTGGTCGTTTCGAGTATGAGTTGAACGGCGTTGGCACACGACTCGCGAGAGGCCATCCCGCTGCCATGATCACCGAGGTCCGGTTCAGCGCCGTGGCGACCAGAGGCAGTCGGCCACGCCTGGCGTCTGTCAGCCTGCGATCGCGCTCCGTTGCTCAACCGGTGGGTCAACGCCTAAAGTCCTCTAGCTGACCAGTGCTGCCTATTCCTACATCTCTAAAAAATGTCTCTTTCTTGGATTCCATCTTTTTTTTTGCTTCCCTCCGTCTTCCTCCCTCCTTCCTCGAAATCAATCTGTTGCTGCTCGAGTTCATGGCATGTGGTCACCTGACTTGCCTTGCGGTGATTAGCTTTGACAGGAAGCAGGGGCCTGTCAACATGGAGGTCCCTCAGATCCATATCTCACCCACGGCGGCTATTTCCAGCCCTCCCTTATCTAGCGCTTGGCTCATTACCACAGGACTGCCGGTGCTCCTGTGTGGTAACTGTTGTTGCTGTCTTCCGAATTTATTTGTGTACCGTCAACGTTTATGGCATGCGAGCAGGTTTTGATGTTTTAGGTTGGTTATATTCTCTTTTTTTATCAGTGTGGTATTTGAGCGCTGTTCCTTTTGTGTTGGTACTGTACTGTCCGTACTCTAGTAATCTCCTCGAATTTCTCCCACATGGTGTGTTTCTTGCTCTTGACCTGCGAAACTCCCACTCACAAGCTGCAGCACAATTACCCACCCACTCACACGCATCAACTCTCGCTCGCGCTCTCGCTCTTCCTCCCATGCCCACACACACACACACGCACACACACGCACATGCACACACACACACACACACACACACACACACACACACACAATCATGTAAGCTGTGAACCCCTAATCTGAATCTCCTCCCTGATTTCTCTTGCAGGCCTACTCCCAGGATGCCTACCTTAAAGGTCACGACCCCTACAGCGGAAACGCGCGTCACATCCCTCAGCCGCCCCCCGTATGCTACCCCCGTGTAGACTCTAAGCCCCCCTCAGGGATGGCCCAGGCTGCAGAGAGCTCATCCTCGGGGGGGCTGCCGCCGGAGATGGGCTACCGCGTGGAGATCCCCGTGCCGCCCTCCCCTCCCCCGCCGCTGCCCATGCCCAAGGCGCAGACGGCCGTGTGCGTGTGCAGCGAAACCGGCGTGCGGACGGTGGTGGTGCCGCCCGACGGGCACCTGGGTCACCCGGGCCACCGGTCCGACTACGCCATGCTGGGCCCCGAGCCGATGCTGATCCGCCCCCGACCCAACACCGCGTCCGGCGGGCGACCCCCCTACCCCCACCCGCGCAAGGCGGACCTCTACCCGGGCTACCACGGCGACCCGTACGGCATGCAGCCGGTCCACTTCCACCCGGCGGCGGCGGCCGGCGCGCACCAGAACATCGACTGGCGCTCGTACCAGACCTACCGGGAGTACATCGACAACAAGGGGCTGCACGCCTACAGCCGCACCATCCAGGAGCGCCTGGACAGCATGCGCAGCACCTCGCCGCAGAGCGTCCACCTCATGGCGCCGTCGTGCGGCCCGCCGCCCCCCGGCTGGGACCCGCGCCTGCGGCGCCGGAGCACGTCGCACGAGCGCTCGTACGGCGGACCTCCCATGAGGCCCCCGCCGCGCAGCGCCTCCCAGGACCGCATGGGCGCCGCCGAGCGCGAGCGCGCCCGGCACCACCACCCCCCCCAGCCCGACTGGCCGCCCCGCAGCGTGTCCCAGGACGGGCTCGTGCTCAAGGCCCGCACGCGCTCCACGGACTACGTGGAGCACATGGACCTGGTCCAGCCCCCCTGGCTGGGCGAGCGCCGGGTGTACGTGCGGCCCGAGCTCGTCCCGCAGCAGCAGCAGCAGCAGCAGCAGCAGCAGCGTCCCAGCAGACAGCAGCTGCCGCCTCGGGCCGTCCTGCACCGGGGCCCCCCCGGCTACGGCCCCAACAGCAGCGGGCGCGGCAGAGCCCAGATCGGCTCCCGGACCGACATTCCCCCGCCCGGCATCCCCGCGGAGAGGCCCTCGCGCCTGGTCAAGAACCTGACCCCTGAGCCCGGTCCCAAAGACCAAAGAATGGTGGGCAACCACCTGTCGCACCCTCCACACCATCTCCAGCAGCAGCAGCAGCAGCAGCAGCGTGTCCGGCCAGAGACACTGCAATCGCCAGAGACGGGCCGCGAGAGAGACGTCGGTGGGGTGCTGCGCTCCTCCTCCTGCTCCTCAGCCCTCCCCTCACAGAGACCACAGCACCTGGGAGGCGCGGCAGCAGCATCATCATCATCAGCATCATCAGCGGCCGCCCTGAGGCCACACCTCCAGGAGCAGCCGAGTCCAGCCAATGGGCGCCGGCCGGCGGACAGCGTGGTACTGCGCGAGAAGCCGCCCGCGGGGAAGAACGGACCCCAGCCGCTGAGGCACCCGTCCTACATCCAGGCGGTGAACGAGGCGGAGGGCGGTGCCGCTGCCCGCGAGCAGACCGGGGCGGGCGCCGCTGGAGTGGCAGGCGTGTGCTGGCTGCCCAACGACGCCCGGCGCGAGGTGCAGATGCGGCGGATCAACGAGTCCTTTTCCAGCACACTGGATGAGTCGCTCGACTCCATTCCTTTCATTGGTGAGTGTTTTTTTTGTGTGTGTGTGCGTGTCCGTGGACGTGCATTTCTGTGCGTCATTGTGTGCCTGCAAGTTCAGTTCTCCTCAGTTAATATTGAACTCTCAGCATGTGTAGATTTTTGTGTTTGTGCATGAGCCTACCTCTGAATGCATGTGTGCAAGTATGCACACATGACAGGAAGAGTGCTGCCTCCCCCCAACCCCCGTTACCATGGCAACAAGCAGTAAGGCCCCGCTTGTTGCCTCTGTTGCAGCTGCCGCTGGGATGTACTTCACAGCTGAGGGTTGAAGGCAAAGGGCTGTGGGCTTTGCTGGGAAGACAGGCGGTGGGGTTGTTGGGAGGGGGGGGCAAATAATTGGATGACTGGGTGTGTTTGTGTAGCTGTGGAGACCTAATGACGGGGAAAAGGAGGGACAGCGGGGTGTGTGTGTGCGGGGGAGGTGTGGGCAGTGTAGCCGGTCTTCAGTCGCCGGGAGTCCTGGCAGTTCAGCCTGCCGCTGGCACTGAGGCACCCGATCAATGTGATATGTACGAGTCATTTACTTGGCTAGCTCACTCATTTCAAGGCAAAGAACTCTGTCAAGGGTGTGATTAGACTGACAGTGAATATTATGAGGGACTGTAGCTTAATCCAGACCCCTTTTATGGCTTCGGAAGGTATGATATATCGGAAGTGTGGACCCTGGAAGCAACAGGCTTTATAGCGAGAGAGAGAGAGAGAGAGTATTCTAGTGCTTTCTAACTGGGTACTTCTTGCGTAAATATCACAGTGTGTAAAGACATGAGATTTAGTTGAACTGTTCTTTTTGACGATTTTTAGAGTGGAGTTCTCGCCATCCAAGATGCTGAGAAAAATGAGATGGCATTTTGATAGCTTTTGAATTGCTAGTGCCTTGAGTTTGACTTAGCGCCTGTCTACATCTAGTCAGATGTTTAGAATATGCTAGCCGGAGGACACAGTTAATGTCATGTGAACGCTAGCTAAGATTTAATTGTGAAGTGCTGCACTGTGTGTCTGTGTGTGTGTGTGTGCTACAGCACTGCATGTCCTCCTTAATTTGCCTGAAATTGGGTGTCCTATTTTCCTGAGACTGATGCGCTCTTGTGTCTAGCACAAATAGGAGAGCTGACCGCTATTTTTGATTATTTCAGCCCTGTTTCATTTTCAAAATGTGAAGTAACGTTATGCTGCCCTACACACAGTTTATTCGTTTCCTTCACAGCTCCAGAAGTTGCCTTTCGCTTTCATTTAAAGATGGCCTTCACTGTGTAGATTTTGTCTAATCTGAGCGTAATAGTGTAATAGATCTTTATTGCCAGTGTTCTTGGCGTCTTGATTCATTGCTTCATAGATTGTGTGCTAATGTGCCTCTAAAATCTATTTTTTTTGCAAATGACCTTAAAAGACCCAAAAGAAAACATTCCACCTACCCACCCACATGCTAAGTGAACGCTGAAAGCAGTTTAAAATGTCAAATGTACACAGACTTGTCACAGCTTGGCCAAGGCCCTGTTTACCTGTTTATCTTGCTGGTTGCATCTCATGATAAAGTGGGTTTACTACTGCTGCCTTAAGGAATCTCTTTTAGATCAAACAGACTGTGCTGTGAATAGATTGGGAAAGGCACTGGACCAAGTAGGGTAGATGTATTTGAAATGGCACTGGGCGACATACAATTGCAAGTCCTCCCTTTTAGAGACTGTAACCGTTCAGGATACACACAGGTCCGTGCTTGTTGTTGACCTGTCAGACTAAGATGGTACCAAAGAGCAGAGTCAGGGCAAGGTGCAGCCGGCCGATCTAAGTTAGGAATCGCTGTCGCAGTAGAACCGCTATCCTTGGTGTGCACAAGCACACTCGAGCCTGGGAGCCACTAATGGCTTTTGTCTGCTGTTTGTTCTACTTTGTCCTTAAGAGACCTGTGCCTGTCGCAAGGCGGGCCGAGTCACTTCTCTCAGATGTTGATGACTGCATGCTCTCAGAGTTGAAGGCAGCCTCGTCAGATATGATTTGTGTTTGCTGGAGACAACAGGGTTTGGCTTGAGTAGGCACATATGGAATCTAAGATACTTATCTTATTTGCTGGAAGGCGTATTCCTGAAACGTTCGGTTAGCAAAAACAACTTTTGCTATGAGAGTGGTAGATGTGTTTTCATTCTCTCTTTATTCAGTCTTTATGAGTTTCTAACTTTTAAGATAATAAGTAGTCATCTCTTGTTACTTTTTTAGCTGCAAATGTAATTACATTCCGTATACAGAGCAGAGAGATGGAATGATCTTATGACGGCCGTTACTGGTGACATAACTGCATTAGAAATGCACTGGCATGGGGTATTGGGCCGATACTGTGCTTATACTCTCACTTTTACTCATACAGAGTCTCAAATACCATGCATCGATACCACTCAACTGTAGATTCCCCTGAAGCATAGTAGCATATGTGCTGCCACTACAGTTATTCCAGTCTTTCAACGGTGACTTCAAAAACATTAAAGTAGCCAGATTTATGGATCTACGCAATCTAAGAAAAAACCTTGCATAAATGGCTCTCTGTCGAAACTGTAGCTCACCTAACTGGTGCAAGTGGCATACAACTTTGTTGAGTCAGCACATCAAAAGCTTGATAGCTGTTTTTTGTGTGAACTTGGCGGTCACTGGAACAGCCACTGGATAAACGTTATGTTATCCCCGCATCGGAGCCGTCTTCAGCATGGTGGCACAGCCTAGTGTAACTGTCTGAGGCAGCTGGACCCCAGCCTGAGGGGCAGCAGGTGTGAACACAAAGCTCCCCTCACACGGGTCACGCCGGGTCCAGTGGTGGCTCGCGGGACAAAAGGGACTCAGAGCCAGTGGCCCTGGCGCCCATCAATAGCTTGTTTCACCGCTCGTCTCCAGGCAGTCGCGCCCCGCAGCGTGAGGTCACGCTTCCCGAGCTCCCGCCGAGACTGTTGCTGAGCACTAGCCGCTGAAGTCCAAGAAGACCCCTGGGGTGAATTCACCCTTTTTTTTCACCCCCGTCCGTGGCTCTTGTTGATGGTCTGCTGGGACTCATAGTGCTGGAAACATGAATTGATGCCGTCTCTCTCTCTCCCTGTTGTAATCCACTGCGGCTCAGAATGGATTTTTATATGTTAAGGCCGGAGGACGAGGCTATTTTGGTAGAGAGAGTAGCCTTGAGAAAAACCGCAGCAGTATTTTTTTTCCTCTCACATCTAAGTCCGAGTGAAGGTCTCAATCGTTGTGATGGATTTAACCGCAACCTTTTTTAATGCTCTACTAAATCTGGTCGTAGAGGCACACAAGCCAGCCGAGAGGGCTCTACGGCTTCTCCAAGTATCCTTTGTGATCCCTTTGCTGTGGTCTTAAATAATTGCACTATCAGAATGGAGACTTAAACAGCTGGCTCTGCTGCTGTGGACCATGTGAGGCCATGGCGTTCTGCAGGCAGTCTGGACACAAACAGAGAAGCTGTCCTGTGTTAGCGGATGCTGTTGTTCGGGGCGGCGCGAGGAGATGCTGCTGGCCGAGCGACTGTGGAGTCTGCCCTGGTCCTGGATGGACGGCGTGGGCTGCTGCTCCTCCTGCACAATGTGCCAGAAGATCTACTTCCATCTGGAGGACCTTGACTCTCCCAATGGTGGGGTGAATTCCATTTAAAGTGCATACTAGTATTGATAAGGAATTTGGTCGCTCTGTGTGTGTAGCTTGAAATAGATAGTTTTGGGCCTGTAGGCTGTGATTCAGATTCAAAGATCCTTCCAGAAGCCTGGGGGACTTTGCACACCTTCCCTTCGTCCCTCTTTGCGAGGTAGGCCAGGCCCAGAACTAGGGCATCCACTTTAATTTTAGCTCCCCCAGCCCCCTGGCAGCCCATAGCAGCTTTGTACTCTGAGCTTTTTTAGGCTTCGGGCTGCAGAGGAGTTGGGAACTTTTTGGTTCTCACAGAAACGGGACATGTCAAATTCTGGAGAGGGGACAACGTATGTCCTCATTTTCGGCAGCTCTGCAGTGACCATTTTAACTTGGGCCAAGGCAGTTTTCTGCAGTGCTGTTTTTTTTTTTATTTTTTTTTTAAAGTAGTTGTTCCCCAGTGATGTTTTGTTTTGGCTGACTTCTGCAATGTTTTGACTCGGATTTGCCTAGGATATGATCTCCTTATCATGTCTTGAGATAAAAAAAACTCCGCCCCCATTTCAGGTGCAACAACAATAGCAGAAACTGGAACCCTCAGGTTTATTTCACGGCCGAGATTTGAAGATAACCCAGTTGACAACTGGAGGTCTGTGCAGAAGCCCCTCGCGTATTGTGAAGTTCTAGTTTACCAACCGTCAAACTATTCTCCCATGGTATGGTAGGTAGAGCTGATGCAAAGCAATTCGCATTTGCAAAGGCTCATTGTGCTGTGCGTTCGTGCCATTTGTGGCGGACCGTTAGTCATGGTATTGTGACGTGTTGATGTGTCATTCGAGACGGCGCCACAGCACCGTCTGGTCCCTCAGTCTAGGCACATGCTTCTCAGAATTTGTTTTGGAAATCATCTTCTCAATATACTGATTTGTACCATTGTCTGAGGACATGGCCACATCGGGGTCTTAGACGCCCGTATGATTATTCTCGTAGCCCTTATCCGGGTCTAGACTTCTTGGGTCCCGTCCAGATGTAAATTTCATACACAAATGCCACAATGTATTGTAAGTCTGTGTAGTTTTTAACCCTACAGAAGTTCTAATTACAGCGTCATTGTCATGACGACCTCTGCTGCACCATGTTAATTGAGTAATGCCATGGGATGGGTGGAATGTAACGTTGACCGTGTCTCTTGTTTCCAGATGAGCCTGCGAGCCCTAGTGTTGACCGTGACGCTGCGCACATTCCAGCCTCTATTGTGATCGCCGGCCCTTCAGCCACGACTGCCGCCACGCCCAGCCCTAGCACCCCATCCCCTCTCATTCGCCGACAGCTGTCACATGACCAAGGTAAACCTCAGTACCTAGAATGTCGGATGCTATAATTAGGCATCTCTTATTGTGCAACATTGCGTTTTTTATTTTCTCTTGCCATTTTATTCCTGTCTGGTGGTTTCTATTTCCAAACATGCTGTCTGTGTTGCCTTCTTTCCCTAGCTTACTTTGTCTTTCTGGGTTGTTACCTTTTTTGTACTTTATCTTCTGTCTAACATGTGTTGATATTCTGTCTTGGCTAGGATAGGCCATTTTCTTCTCTTCAAAATGGCAATTAATGATGAACAGTTCATCAGTATTAAGTATTAACCAATAGGTGGATGACAGCATGACATGACATTGAAGACAATTAATTAAGGACTAGGCCTAATGACCAGTTGATGGTGTGTGTTTTGTTAGACCACCATATCTGGAAAGTGTTTTCTTTCATCCTGCCAAGATGACAAATTGTCTGCCTAATCTCACCTGTTTGTTTGTTGTCTCTGATTTTAAAGAGTCGCTCCAAAATGCCATCCTGGAATCCGAGAACGGGACGAAGACCGAGCGGTCCAAGTCCTATGACGAAGGCCTGGACAACTACAGAGGGGAGGGCAGAGGGTGAGGCTCAGCAGTGTTGTGTGTAGAGACCATGCAGTATGTGGTGGATCTCCCTGAGTGTACAGCTACAGTGCAGTATGTGGTGGATCTCCCTGTTTTGGCTGTTTGTGTACCCAAACATGTTTACTTAGCTGTGCTTGTTTATTCTCTCCCCAGACGATCCTCCTCTAAACACAAGCCCGGTCTGAAGGTGTTCCGGAAGGTAAGGTTCCTCTTAGTCTCCCGAAAGAGTGCAGACACAGAATGGTATAGGCAACAGTGTCTTTACGTTAGTCAGTTATCTTTATGTATCTTAACCCTTGTCTGCTGCTGCTTCCTAATTGAGTGCTGAACTGAAATAGGATTTGTGTGTGTGTGTGTGTGTGTGTGTGTGTGTGTGTGTGTGTGTGTGTGTGTGTGTGTGTGTGTGTGTGTGTGTGTGTGTGTGTGTGTGTGTGTGTGTGTGTGTGTGTGTGTGTGTGTGTGTGTGTGTGTGTGTGTGTGTGTGTGTGTGTGTGTGTGTGTGCTTATTTAGGCTGTGGATGGACAGAAGTCATCTGATGACTCGGGCTCAAGGAGGGACTCGTCCGCTGATGTCTTCGGTGACTCCTCAAAGGAGGGATGGCTGAAGCTCAACACGGACAAAAACAAGGTACTCCCCCACGTCAGTTTTGCTGCATATCGATCCATTTCCCTCCTTCCCCCTCAAATGAGAGTCGAGGGCTGCGCCTTCGCAGCTAAAGTTGATAAAAACCGTTGGGCACTTTTCTTTTTTTGTCATCCCTTTATCTTGTTCACTGGGCGGCAGCGGGGTGTGATTGTCTAAGGCTGACTGACGTATCTGTGCCTATCACTGAAGGCCTCCGGGGCAGGTGTTTTGAGGGTAGCTCAGAGATCCAGCAGAGCTTAAGCTAATCAGCTCTCTCTTCCATTTGTCAGTGTACACATTAGAGGGCCCCAAGGGGGCTCTACAGTAACCCAGTGAAGGAAGGGAAGGGGTGCCCATTTAGTTTAACACCTATGAAAGCGCTCACAATCTTACCTGGGACGACATTACACAGTGCAGTACCAGGTGTTCCAGGCGAGTCTGCAATATCAGATACTCCATTCTCTTTGTTGTAAGTCAGTGTAGCATCATGATTTTTGAGGCCACTGTTTCCAAGGGAAAGGATCTACAGTACACTGTGTTGCTTTAAGGTCTTCCATTATATGAAGGTCACTTGTAATAGTAACTCTTCTCATATATCTGACCTGCTGTCACTGCATTTTAGAAACAATAATGTGTTTTGCGATTAACTAATGATGGCTGAGTGGGATTCATTAATCACCTCAGTAGAAATATCTTTGTTGATATCAGTTCATCCGAGACATTCAGATGTTGAGACGTACATCTGTGTAAATTAGCTCTGCAGCTCGGAGACTTGATAAACACGTACTAATGAATTAGCTAGTAATTATGTCTTTGCATGTTACTAAGCTTCTAATTTGACTGTCCTGGGTGCATTTGCCGAAACTGCTACCATGGTTAAATAATAGTCTCTCATTTAGAGCACGCTCTCTCTACCTCAGTGATGGTTCCGTCTCAGTTAGTTTGTCCAACTCCTGACGTCTTGAAAACAGTCCTATTTGCCTTTGTTCTGTGTGTGTGTTTGGCTTTTACAATCCCAACAGGCCATGGAAGTGAATTGAATGAAAGTTGACAGTTCTTTGTCCTCCTCCTTCTCCAGCGTGTGGGAGGCGCAATCCGGGGGTGGAAACAGATGTATTCGGTACTGCGAGGCCACTCCCTCTACCTCTACAGGGACAAGAAGGAGTGCCTGGCCCACGCCCACTCACAGCTCGACGAGGTGCCTCAGCCAATCAACATCACGGGCTGCCTGGTTGACATCTCCTACAGCGAAACCAAACGCAAGAACGTGCTGCGGCTGACCACCTCGGACTTTTCCGAGTACCTGTTCCAGGGGGAGAGCCGGGAAGACATGCTGTCCTGGATTGACGTCATCCGAACGGACAACAACAAGGATGAGGTGAGCTCGAGCCTCAGTAGCGCCCTCTGCGGGTGGCGTAAGCCCTGACTGTGTGCCCAGATGAAGGAAATGACACGAGAGATGATTTGCGCGAGTCAATGGTTCCATCAGAACACAATTCATCATCATAATACATGACATACAGATAGCATTGATGATAAATTCAAAGAGCAATTTTGTGGACTGATGGACACAAAAGGTGTCTGTGATCTACAGTATGGTTGGCTTTCATCGCTACTGTGACTGGAAATGCCAGCACAATAAAGGATGTGGGCTGAGCACACCACACAGCCATAATGACGTGATCTCACACAGCATTGCACATGAACACTCCCAGTGTGATAAAATATGAGCCACTGAGGAGGACCAGGAATGCGTTTGAATGTCATGCAGCAACACTCCCAGAGAGATATATGTGGCGCGCTATCTTTTCCTAATCGTCGCTGTCCTCATCAGTCTCCTGACTCAGAATAACACATGGAGACGCATCACTGTGATGCATTAGCTTGGCTATGACAGACGACACGTAATGAATCATGTGATCAGATGGTCATTTTCCTAGATACACCACAGATATCTGGAAAATATGTCAATCAGGATACTAACTTAAAGGGATATTTCGCCATTTGTGGAAATACGCTCATTTTCCACCTTCCCTCGAGCAAAACAATCGATATTTACCTTGTTCCCGTTCATCCAGCCATTCTGTGAGTCTGGCGATACAACTTTTAGCTTCAGCCTAGCATAGATCATTGAATCGGATTAGACCATTAGCTTCTCGTCTGTTAGCTTCATGTTTAAAAGTGACTAATATTTCTGGTAATTTTCCCATTTAAAACGTGTGTCCTCTCAAGTTAGAAAGTGCAATAAGACCAACTGAAAATGAACCCTGCCGTTTTTCTAGGCTGATTTGACATGGAACTACATTCTCATCTGGCGTAATAATCAAGGCAACTTGCAGCTACTGGCACTACTACTGCTTGATGTCTATGGGGACTATTTTCAGATGCTGCGTACGATATCACTGCGCCTATGGTACGTTTGCAAGTTGCCTTGATTATTACGCCAGATGAGAGTGTAGTTCCATGTCAAATCAGCCTAGAAAAACGCCAGGTTTCATTTTCATTTGGTCTTATTGCACTTTCTAACTTGAGAGGAGACATGTTTTAAATGGGAAAATTATCAGAAATCTTAGTCACTTTTAAACATGAAGCTAGCAGGCGAGAAGCTAATGGTCTAATCCGATTCAGTGATCTATGCTAGGCTGAAGCTAAAAGTTGTATCGCCAGACTCACAGAATGGCTGGATGAACGGGAACAAGGTAAATATCGATTGCTTTGCTCGAGGGGAGGTGGAAAATGAGCGTATTTCCAAAAATGGCGGAATATCCCTTTAAGCATGTTTAGAAACAAAGGGGTTCATGAGCTCATGTTCTAACTATGAATATGCAGTAGATGTACAGGTCAGGTCCTGTTTAATCAGAAGGACCCTGCCTTGCACCTGCCCAAATGTTATACCACTACTTGAGCAGCTGTAAGCCACAATGGGAAGGTCTTGAAACCTAGGTCATGTCCACACGAAGACCATTTTCACGAAAAGTTTTTTTTAAATATAGTTTTGTCCTTGCTTCCACATGAACACAGCGTTTTAGGTGTCCAAAAACAATATTTGGGTGGTTATTTTTGAAGACCTTGTTTTGCCCTTGCCATCTAAACGGTGTTTTCGATGACTACATACAACACCCATAACCCACCCATTACCTCTCTGACCCAGCTGCCCTCGACCTGACACTCACTATAGCATCACCTGGTGATATTCGCTTTCATTCAGTAAACATCACAAACCGAATTGTCCTCAGGAATGCTTAACTCATGCGAGGCTGTATTTGGACTTTTCCACCTCTGGAGATGAGCAAAGGAGAATATGCTCAAACAAGCAGGATGGCATGTACTCACACAGAATGTTTACCTCAGAAGTTGTTTGCGCCAGGAAAGAGAAACCGTTGCACTTCTATAGCGGTTGTACTTGTGGGTCCAGATGCTTATGATTCTGTAAGGTGTGTGTGTGTGTGTGTGTGTGTGTATATCTATGTGAGCTGAACTTTTTCTGTTTCCCTGTTTCAGAACGCTAAAGAGACGAGCGAAATCCTGATCCACTCCAAGATCCAAAAGGCCAAAATGAGGTAACCAGCGTGCCTGTCATCCATATGTGTGTTCTGTGTTTGAAGACGTGTCTTTGTAGTGATATCATTTGGGTTTTAGGATGTTATATGGGCCATTAATAAATGTGTGTCAGAATTTGTGTGTGTGTGTGTGTTTGTATCTGGATGGTGTAATCATGTGCTGTTGCGTGTTGTTGTGTTGCAGTGTTCCAAGCAAGAGCAAGAGCCAAAGTCCCCACTCCCCCAAATACGACGACAGGAAGTGCAATAAAGGTAACAGTCTTGGGATCTCCTTTTCCCTCCCAATGACAAACTGACAACAGTCTTCCAATGTACTGTATGACATGCAATCACAAACAGACACACACTGACAACTCTTACTATTACTTCGATCACAAACAAACACTCATTTCTTGTCTCTTCATTCTTGATTTATATCTTGCATCTCTGAAGCTTTAATACCTGTGTGTGTGTCTGTGTGTGTGTGTGTGTGTGTCTGTCTGTCTGTCTGTCTGTCTGTCTGTCTGTCTGTCTGTCTGTCTGTCTGTCTGTCTGTCTGTCTGTCTGTCTGTCTGTCTGTGTCTGTGTGTGTGTGTGCGCGCACGCTCTCTCATCAGATGACGCGAGCCCCCCACGGGACAGGGGTGTGTGGCGAATCCCTGGATGGAGGAAGCCTCCCGAAAAGAAACCCACGGCTGGGGTCACCTTTGGGGTGCGCCTGGACAACTGCCCCCCTGCAGTGAACAATAGAGTAAGGCGTGTGTGTGTGTGTGTGTGTGTGTATGTGTGTGTGTGTTTGTGAGAGATGAGGAATGGAAATTTGGTGAACCATAATGTTTCTGTTGTAGAAATGGCAAATGTTGTGCAACCAGAACTGACAAGTTTGTGCAGTCAGTGTGTCTCATTAAATGCCAGGCTCCCACAGGGCATATTGAATATTTATGGTCTAAAATTACGTAATCGCACACGTCTAAACCAATACATCGTCCGTGAGTAGTTGTGTATATGGGTCGTTGTACTGATTTAGACACATTTGTAACGCATTGGTGGTGTTTGCTTGTGTGTGTGTGTGTGTGTGTGTGTGTGTGTGTGTGTGTAGTTTGTGCCGCTGATTGTGGAGGTGTGCTGTAAGCTGGTGGAGGAGCGCGGGCTGGAGTACACGGGCATCTACCGCGTCCCCGGCAACAACGCCGCCATCTCCAGCATGCAGGAGGAGCTGGACGCCAAGGGCATGGGCGACATCAACATCGAGGAGGACGTGAGTTTTGGGCACAAACACAAAAACGAAGCGCCCGGCACAGCAAGCAGTGCTAGAGCAGGCCGCAGGGGGAGCGAATGCCTCGTATAGGCTCCATCTTTACTTTCACAAGCCCCTGTGCAAGCGCTCGGAAATCTGTCGGCTGCGTGTGACCTGTCATCATCCTGCAAAAGCGTGTGAAATGTTTGGTTCAAGGACCGTTTTGGGCGCAAGTCATTGCCGGGTTATTTAATAGATGCAGCACGATAAGGACGTTGAAGTGACTTTGAGATCCATGGACAGTGCACGTGCGTCAGAACCGAGATTTGACCAAATATGGTTGGTTCTGGACAGACCTGATGGACCCTCTGTTTACTGTGCATGCTTTGGCTGCAAAAAGCACTTACTGTGAGGGCTGTGCTTTCAGTTTTGTAAATATGGCCGACCAATTTTCACTTCATCTTCAGAACGTTGCATGACCTCATGCTGTCCGCGATTTTATTTATTGGGATGGTATGAGGGCCGCGTGTCATTTCACATATGGCCACAGATGTTGTTGGCCAGTGGTCACTGATTCTTGTACGTTTTCTTTCAGAAATGGCGGGACCTCAATGTTATCAGCAGCCTTCTGAAGTCCTTCTTTAGGAAGCTGCCAGAACCATTGTTTACAAATGGTACGGTTCTCAAAAAGTACTTTACGTGTAAATGCAACTGCTTAAATGGTTAAATGCTGTTGCAAATAATGAAATTACATAGTGCACAACCTGATGTTCATATCTTACTCGCGTTGTACAAGTATGCCCCCTAGTGTCGAATCTGTGGAAATGATCCCCCTCCCCTTTCCTTGTGTTTGCAGATAGATATGGAGATTTTATCGATGCCAACCGGACGGCCGATGCTGTTGAGAGGCTGAAAGTGCTGAAGAGGCTGGTGAGTTTCACTTGAACCGCGTGACGAGCGCTAATCACCAGCCGCTGGGCGCTGCTGAGCTGCAGATTTATGCCCGTCCTTATTCTCCACCCCTAGATTCACGAGTTGCCAGACCATCACTTCGAAACGCTCAAGTACCTCTCGGGGCATCTGAAGAAAGTGTCTGAGAACTGCGAGCAGAATAAGGTAAGAGAAGCGAGTGCACTGACACAATGCTGTTCTAAAGTGCCAGATTAAGAAAGCAATGCTGTTAATCTTGTGTGCTGGTAAAATGCACTTATTCTTGAGGTCTGAGTTATTTAAAGGGAATGTCCTTAAATGTGTGTGTGGTGTATGTGAACAGATGGAGCCACGGAACTTGGCCATTGTTTTTGGCCCCACTCTGGTACGGACATCAGATGACAACATGACACACATGGTCACTCACATGCCAGATCACTACAAGATAGTGGAGACCCTCATCCAACACGTAAGGCCTGTCTCACTGTCCACCTGTCTCACTGTTCTCCTCTGTCTCACTGTCCACCTCTGTCTCATTGTTCTCCTCTGTCTTACTGTCCACCTCTGTCTCACTGTCCACCTGTCTCACTGTTCTCTGTCTCACTGTCCACCTCTGTCTCACTGTCCACCTGTCTCACTGTTCTCCTCTGTCTCACTGTCCACCTCTGTCTCATTGTTCTCCTCTGTCTTACTGTCCACCTCTGTCTCACTGTCCACCTGTCTCACTGTTCTCTGTCTCACTGTCCACCTCTGTCTTACTGTTCTCCTCTGTCTCACTGTCCACCTCTGTCTCATTGTTCTCCTCTGTCTTACTGTCCACCTCTGTCTCACTGTCCACCTGTCTCACTGTCCACCTCTGTCTCACTGTCCACCTGTCTCACTGTTCTCCTCTGTCTCATTGTCCACCTCTGTCTTGTTACTGTTCCAGCACTCAATGTTTTCTTGCACTGTCTGTATTGTAATGAGCCTATTTACATGACTCCCTTTCTCTCTTGCAGTACGACTGGTTCTTCACTGAAGATGGGGAGGAAGAGCCAATAGTATGTATCTGTCTACTGCGCCTGCACATGCTCTGGGGAAATAGATTTGTTACTGTCACTTATGATTCTCTTATTCTGAAATATTACATTTATTGAAGTCCTTGTGCAAATCAAGCATGACAACAGTAACCGAGAATCTTTAAACACATGAGGACAAATTATACACTCTTGAAATTAATGTGTTGAAAAACAACACATCTCTGTGTCCAGATAGGGACAACACAATTTGTGTTGTTTCCAACACATTGCTTTTGTTATTTGTTACAACACATATGTAATATGTGTTGAAAATAACAAAACTTGTGTCGTTTTTTAACACGTTTCTGTGTCATAACAGTTTGTATTGTTTTCAACACATTTGTTTTAAGAGTGTAGGCGATAATGGCACATTATGTGAGGATGTAGAGTGTGTGAATGACGGCTGATCGTGTCGTGTCCCTCCCTGCAGGCGATGGTGGAGCAGGACGGCACGGTGCAGTCGCAGCCCGTCCCCAACATCGACCACCTGCTGCCCAACATCGGCCGCACCGCCTTCTCTCCAGGAGACGTCTCAGGTAGCCGCCGTGGAGCCCCTCCCCCCACTGTACTCATGCTACAGTGTGTTAGAGCCGCGAGGGACCGCTCTACTGATAGAACAGCTAGTCTCAGCTGCTGTGTCGGAAATATTGGTCATGTTGAGTGCGTCTGAATGATGCCTGAGTGTGTGAGTCTGTGTGTGTGTATGCTTGAAGAACTGTGTGATAAGAGTCCATAGGAAGATTAACTCTCACTCGTACAAGTGTCTGTAAAGTGTTTAAGGTTTTTGCACAAGCTATTGAGTTGAAGCTGCTATGCAATACTATTTTAAGCAATTTTTCACTGGGCAGCTTTTGAATCGGCATCCACATGAAAAATTGATGAAAATAGTGCGTTCATTTGAAGGTTCTGTAGCACTTGTGCTGAGTTTTCTGTTCTGTTTCTTCCTCATTGGTTGGGTTTCGGCCTCTTTGGACGTCCTTCCATTGCCCTGTCATGATTTCCCATACGTTTGTTTGTTTGTTTGTTTGTTTGTTTATTTGTTTGTTTGGTCTTCCTCCCCTTCGGTTGAGATTCCGATTCCCGTTCTGATTTTCCTCTCCGTGCATGCCAGTTCTCCTCCTCAGCTTATCCTCCCCACTTCCTCAATTTCGGCCACCACTCCTCCTTTTTCGTTACGTTCTCCTCTTACCTGCCCCTCTCTACCCTGAAGCCCCCCTCCCTACCCCCCACCCCCCACTCCCTACCCTCCCCACTTCCCGTTTTCACCCGGCATGTTCTTTCCCAAACGACAAGTTGAAATGACAACAATTTAAAAAGAAAAGAAAAGAAAAGAGAAAAAAAAAGAACCAAAAACAATCAAATGCTAACCTAAGCTGTGCTAGTAGTGCTAACCCAACTGGTGTGCTGTTCTGACCCCGTCTGATCCATCTTGTCTGCAGTGTTCTTTCTCCCCTGTCCTTGTCCAGCGCTGCTCACCCATTCCCAATCTTGACACAGGCCAAGTGGGCGGCGCCTACCACTCGGTGATGTCCCTGGTGGACTCAGTCCTGTCTGTGGTGGACAGCTGGGACTGTAGGAGGAAAGAGGAGTGTTGTCCGCAGTGTAGCTGCCTAGTCTGCCGCAACCCTCACTTCCTGTAAAGCTTCTTGTGGATTTCTTTCATAACCTCCCTGGTTGGAGAATTTGAATGGGGGGCTGGGAGGGGGACACAGATGTTTAAAAAAAAAAAAATGTAAAAGAAGAGAAAAAAAGAACTTTGAAAACATCAACAACTAACAAAAAAGAACAAAACATAAAAACAAGAAAAAGAAAGACACAGAAGTGGATATTTTTGTTTTTGTCGTCCTGTGCTTGCACGTTGATCTCCCTCACACACCACATGTTTAAGAAAGTGTTTAAAAAAAAAAAAAAAAAAAAAAACAAAGTCAAATGTGTTGTGAAGGATGCAAGAGTCCGTGCTGTGCTGGTGTGTGTTGTGTCTGAAAACAGCCTCTTCTTTTGCACCCTCCCTTGCTGTCTCCTGAAGCCTACCGCGGGGAGAACTAGCACGGTATGGTCGGCCGGGTGCTTCGCCACCCCAACCGTCATGTGGCATAACTGTCATGCTGTCTCAAAAAAAGTTACAAAATGAAAATAGGTGTGGGGGAGTGTGGGGGGCTCAACTTGCTTTTCACTGAGAAAGAGAGAGAGAGAGAGAAGGAAAAAACTGAGACCGAGAGGTATACAGAATGGAAGATTCAATTGTTATCGAGTTGGAACAGTAGGCCTAAGCTAGAAGACTAGGAGGGAGGCAGAGTGGTTGAGCAGGGCAAGAGGATGATCCTAACGGAGAGACTACGGACTGTTAAATACCGTTTTGAAGGCCCTCAGCATCTTGGCCTAATGCTCCTCTTCACCTATAACATTAGGAGTCTTGCTTTAAGACTTGCCCTGGCTACTCTGTAGTAATCTCTGAGGGCTGTGCCCAGCTAGGTCCAGAGAAGGACAGGAAATTGCTGGCCTCCACCATTCTCACACAGCTAAGCACCGTTGAGATAACATCTGCGGCCTGTTGAGCGTTAGAGACAAAATATCCAGCCAACAGGCCATGGCATACTTCTGGGTCAAGTGGACCTTTATTTCATTGTCTTCAGGGCAGAGTCAGTCTGTGGAGCTCGTATGCCCAGTAGTATGTGAGGTCAGTTTGTGGAGCTCGTATGCCCAGTATGTGAGGTCAGTTTGTGGAGGTGAGGGGAGTCAGTGTCCCCAGCCGGCCATTGTAGCCATACGGCCAGCCTCCACAGCGGCTCCCTCCCACCCACCCCCAGTGCCCCCCTCCCCCACTGGCTGTACTGTTGCGTACTGTGACTACTGTAGGTGTCTGGAGTTGTGATCCGTGCCATGGTGTCTATGACTTGGGAAAGAATGGCCCTCAGTCTTGTGGCTGCGTGGTGGATCTGTGTGTCTATGAGCTGCTTCCGTCTGTCTGTCTGTGTGTCTGTCTGGCACTGTGTCTGTCCTGTCTGTGGTTGTGTGTGCATGAGCTACTTCCCTGTGTAGCGCAGCACTCTCTCTCTCTCTCTCTCTCTGCCGGGTATCCTCTTCTCTCCATCCTCTCTCCATGTCCCCCCTCGCCTCCCTCTCTCCATACCTCCTCACGCCCCCAACCCACACCTCCTAACATCTTCATCACATGGCCATCATCATCATCATCATCACTACTACCGCTCCTTATGGCTCTCCATCTCTCTCCCTCTCCATAAGCTGCCTTTGTTGTGGCCGGGGTCTTCTCTGACGGACGTCTCCCTATTGACTGGCGTTTACTTGGTGTTCTGGCTTCCTCTGTCTTCTGCTCCTACTGTGTGTGTGTGTGTGTGTACTGTATGTGTAGCTTTACAATAGGCAGGATCTCATGTCCCCCCTCTGAAGTCACCTACTCACACCTGTGCTTTTTTTTACCTGTCTTGTCCACAGACTCGGCCAGTGATTCTGCCAAATCCAAGGTAAGACCTCTATCGCTGTGCCACGAGTCATCTGTGGTTTACAGTCACACGGCTGGTAAAGTGTGTAAAGTCGTCAAAAAGTGGGTTTTGAGTATTGGAAGTACTTTTAAAACCTCTTTTTTATGTGTGTGTGAGTGTGTGTGTGTCCATGAGTTGCATGCCTCTATGTATCATATTTAGGGCCATTGCTGATGAAAATCTTTTCTCCCAAAGATAATGTAGCAAGAAGAACTACATTTAAAAGTTTCATGGTATTCACTAAGTAACCATGTTTAATGCTGTGAGCTAAAACTGTTTCTGTGTCCTAATACGATTGGGAGTAGGCAAAGTGAAAGCAGAACATACTGTGATTTCCGAAATGAAGTTATTTGAAGTGAGAGAACTTTTTTAAGATGTCTTGTTGGACAGTATTTATTAGGACAAGATTTCCATCGAAGTCTCTACCTGAATGACATGCATGCCTAGACTTCTTTTGTTCTTTTGACCTGTGCCTCTGCAGGTGTGAAAAGTAAGGGCAAGTCGCTTTCCTTGCCCGCAAGAGACAACCGGTAGCTTACAGACACTGATACCGAAATGGGTATGACACGTGGGATATCAGTGGCCGAACACCATTCTGTTTCCTGGCCATTGCTGCAAAGCTCAGCACGCACCATGTTTAATGTGCTTAGACGGCTTCCTGCAACCTCCTTGCCATGGAGTACCATTTATGAACATGGCAAATTATCCACTAGCGATCCATTTGACATTATACTTTTAACATATATGCTTTTGTCCAGCTCTTTGGACAACTAGTACTACGCAGTCCACCACTTCACTTCAGCATACTTGGCTTGGCTACCATTACTTGGCTTGGCCACCATATGTTACTTCCTAATACATCTTTAGTTGGCTCTGCCTTCTATGCTGACCCAATACTTACATTTGGCTGTAGAGTGTCATCATGCCATCCATATTGTTCCTCTGGTTTGGCTAATACGGAACTGAACATATCTTGAGTATATTCCCAGTAAAGTTTAAAAAAACTAAAGGTCTGAAAGTGTTTTAAGCATACCGGACAAACTCCGAGGTACCGTGCAATGTGAGTCTTTTTTCCTCTCAATTTCCTCTCCTTTCTCTTTTGATCTCTATGGTAGCAGTTAAGAGTAAGGGTTTGCCTGTGCATGCCATGATGTGTGTACACGTGTGTGTGTGTGTGAGAGTTAAGTGTGTGTGTGTGTGTGTGTCGGCGTCCGTGTCTGACGGCTCTGTGCTCTCCCCTGCAGGGCTCGTGGGGTTCTGGGAAGGACCAGTACAGCCGGGAGCTGCTGCGCTCCTCCATCTTCGCCAGCCGCAAGCGCAAGAAGCCCAAAGACAAGCCGCAGCCCAGCAGCTCGGACGACGACCTCGACGCGCTCTTCCCCAAGAAGGAGCCCCAGGAGCAGAGCGCCCAGCCGGCCTGGCCGCAGCAGCCCGAGGAGCGCCCGGGGGACGCGAAGGACCAGGAGGAGGATGAGGGTCCCCGCGAGGTCGGGGGAGGGGACGCCCGGCGGGGGGAGAACGGCGAGCGCGTGAGCGGCGGCGGGGGCGTCGCGGTCATCGAGGAGCCGCCGGCCAGCCGACTGGAGAAGAGCCCCGGCACGCCCCCGCTCGCGGAGGCCGACGCGCCCGCCCAGCCGCCCGAGGCGTACCCGTCGTGCCCGTCGCCCAAGCCCGACTCGTCGCCCACCCTGAGCTACCGCATGGAGGCGGTGCGGCAGTGCTCGCTGTCGGACCCGGTGTCGTCGGCCTGCGACGAGGGCTGCACGTCGGACCTGGGCACGCTCAACAGCACCAGCTCGCAGGCCTCCGTCGGCCGGCCGGTGCGCCAGCGCGGCAGGATCCCCGGCGGCTGGACCGAGGGGCTCGGGGCGGGCATGGCGGCCGAGGTGTGCTCCATCACCTCCGACTACTCCACCACCTCCTCCATGACCTTCATGACGGCGGGCGGCGGCGACGGCGGCAGCTCCATCACCAGCCCCGAGCTGCGGGCGGGCGCCGAGAGCCGCGGCACCACCGCCACGCTGGACGCCGACGACGCCGACGACGAGCGCAGCGAGCTGGTCAGCGAGGGCCGGCCCATGGAGACGGACAGCGAGAGCGACCTGTCGGTGTTCGCCGTGAGCCGGGAGGAGGCGGGGCCGTGCGCGGCGGCGGCGGCGGGCCGCGTTCGGTCGGCGTCCGAGGCGCCGGAGATGGCCAACGCCTGCGGGAGCAGCCTGGCCGCCTCGCAGCGCCTCATCGCCGGCGACACGCTCGCCCGCAAGAAGAGCGGCCGGCAGAAGACGGACAGCGAGTCGTCGGCGTCGGAGAGCGGCCGCGGCGAGCGGGAGGCCGGGCGGCTCACGCGGGCGCTCAGCACGGTCAAGGGCCGCTCGTCCACCGGCAGCCTGAACTCCTCGTCCCCGCGCTGCAGCGGCGGAGAGCAGCCTGTGGTCAGCGGCGGCGGCGGTGGACCTCCCGGAGTGGCCGCCCCCCCCGCCGACAACCCGGCCTGGCGGATCAAGATCACCGACCGCCTCAAGTTCCGGCTGCGCTCGTCGGCCGACGACATGTTCGGCGTGGGCCGCTCGCCGGAGACGCGCGCCAAGCGCAAGGGCAACATCCGCCGGCGCCACACCATGGGCGGCCAGCGGGACTTCGCCGAGCTGACGGTGCTGGGCGAGCCGTCGCCGCTGTCGGCCGTGGACCGGCTCAAGCCCAAGTGCAGCTCGCAGGACTTCTCCATCCGCGACTGGATCGTCCGCGAGCGCCACCACCGCGTCAGCAACCCCGAGGTCAGCCTGCTGGGCGCCGCCTCGTCCTCGTCCTCCTCGCAGACGCTCCAGGGCCTGGCGCACGACTGCCCGGGGGCCGACGGCGGCGGGCTGCCCAACGGGGACGGCCCCACGGGCCAGGGCAAGAGCCTCAGCCTGGGCGCCGACGCACACCCCCAGAAACTGTCTAACTCGCAAGTGGTCCGCTCGCGTTTCTATCAGTACCTGTGAGAGTATGCATGTGCTTGTGTTCGTTCGTGTGTGTGTCTGTGTGTGTGTGTGTGTGTGTGCGCATACGCGTATCTGTGAATGGGATGTCGGTGTGGTATTTGTCAGGAGATGTGATGGGTGAGTGAGTTTTGACGGTTTTAAAAAAACCTTATCTAATGAATTGCTCTGTGTGTGTGTGTTTGCGTGCGTGTCGCATGTGAAACGAATTCACACCGCGAAGGTGTCTCTGTGTTCGTGGTGTACGTCTGTGGACACTAACGGCAAAGGGTACTACGTGTCGCCGGGAGCCACACCCCCCGGCACACAACGGGTCCTCGTCAGAATCGGCGGGACCAAAGGGGGACGGACAGCACAGCAGTGGCCGGTGGTGTGTCCTCCTCATTCCCCTTTCCTCCCCCAGAACCACTCCTCACGCCACGGGCCCCTCCCCCCCCCCCCCCCCCTCAGAGGGCTCCTCCGACTCTGATCTGAACCCTTCGAGTGACTGGAAGACTTGAGGTTGCGCTGGGAGAACGTGTGAAGACTGTGAAAGGCATTGGCAAGAAGATTGGAGTTTTTTTGTTTGGGGATGATGACGGGGGCGAGAGGATTGTTTTTAAAGAGCTCTTTTAGGGTTATAAAGATGACAAAGTAGGTCACACTATGGATGGATTAGGATGTTCTTTTCTTTTCTTTTCTTTTTTTTTTTTTTTTTACAAAAGGACTGGTGCATAGTGTTGTAAAAGTATTGCTGGAGGAATCCATTTTCTTAGCTTTGGAAGTGAAAGGAGGTCCCAGAGGGTCGTGTCCCTGTGTGCTTCTAGGTAACCAAATGAAGAATGTACATGCTTGCTGTTCTTACCGCACTAAAAAGCAGAGTTGGTAGTGTGCTCATCTCTTTCAGGAAATCAAATGTACATATCCCCCTGTCTCTCTCTCTCTCTCTTGCTCTCTCTCTCTCTCTCTCTCTCTCTCTGTACTTGAAGTGTGGTCTTTGCAGATGGATTTTCTCGCTAGGCCTTCAGTGGGGTTGACGTGTGTGCTGTGGAGGTTGGCTTCTGACTGGGTGTTGCAGGAACCAGACTCGACTCTTTTAAAGGCTTTAAAATTGAATGATTTGCATTTTGGAAAAAGGAAAAAATAAAACCATTGTTGTGACACTACAGTAACTGACACATAATATTGAAAAAATTGAGTCACTTCCCACTTATGCAGTAGTGTATTTGTGGACAGGCTTGTTGTATACCATGACACTATACTTTACATTGGACTGCAAAAATGAATTGGATAAAAAAAAGAGAAGAATTGGTATATGGAAAAAAGGTTAAAAGAAATATTGTTTGATGAATGAAAAGTGCCTCCTATTGAACTGATTTGGGGTCAGTAAGGGTGCCATACGGTCTTTCTGTACTGACATGTAATTCACCAACATGTACTGTGAAAGATGACATTTTATCAACAGGAAAACATTTTCCAGAACTATTCCACACATGGAAAATCAAACACGGGAGCTTCCATTCCGTAAACCATTCCGCTTGGGTCTTAACACCTTTTTATACATGACACTTTTTTGGTTCATTTTCATTTTTTTATTATTATTATTATTCAATTTGATTTTGTGTTTGCTCTCTGTAATGGAACTTGAATTTTGGATTTTCTGATGTAAAATAAGTAACTTAAATGTACATATCTATTCCATGTTTTAGCTGCTTTTTCCCTCCTTTTTATCGTTTCTCTTCCTTTCTTCCATTTGTTTCCATGGCAGGGGCTCATGTCTTAGCACCTGCTCAGGAGGTGTCAAGGACTCGGCCTCGGGGAGGTTGGGGGGTGGGGGGGTGGGGAGGGTGTTGAGATGGACAGTAGTGGTCTTATCATGGGGGTTGTGGGGTAGGGGGTTGAAGGGAGGGCAGAAAGGGGTTAACTCGCCCAATCCTGCTCGGTATCCATTCTGCCTTGACCATTTGTACCAAGCCGGGTCCACTCTGCGAGTGGACGTGAGCCTCCTGAGAACACTGGACAATAAAAACCCTTCATGTCTGACCAATGCCTCGTGTCCTGCTTCAAAAATCTTCTGTTTAGAGACTGGGAATAGAAATGCTGTCCCTCTCTCTGATACACTGATATATGTGTTATATGTGCGTGAAAAAGATACATTGTATGATTCAGTTAGTTGTTGTAAGTCCTGTATATTGATCAGGGTGCCCGTGTTGCCAATTCATGGAATTTCTGGATTATCGAATTTGAGTAAGTCTATTCCAGACATGGAAAGTAAGGGAATTTTAGATTTTTTTTTTTAGCAGTTTACGTCAAATCAATACATCAACCACCAATTCTGCATGGAAATATTGTTTATCTGGTTATTGTCTTTACTGCTGGCTTGCGTAGCCGTTCTGTGTTTATTCAATGCCTATTTATTCGTCTCTGGCTCTAAAAAAGTAAAACATTCTTGAGCACTTTGCATGTGTGCTGAAATCACTGGTCTGTGGGTTGCACTATTCATTATATAGTAAGCAATGGAAATTCAGTTTTTTTTTTATTAAGGAAAAGTCATGGAATTTTACGTTTGACTTAGAGTGGGAACCCTGATTGATTATGCCCTCAAGGCTAACCCATTCTGAAGCCTTAAATGGGTTATTTTCTCTTCACCAGTAGAGGGCAGTATGACCTTGGGAAATAGTGGGCTGAAGCAGGCAGGCAGGCTCATCCTACCTGCATGGTCTGTTAGAGGCAACCCTGTACATGGAGACAAAAATGAACACACTTCCGATTTCCCTTCAAAATGCTTTATATGTACAAGTTACACACGTCTATCAGGACCGAAAACCATGTTTGTAATCTACACATTTGTACATCAGTAGACAGGACTGGGTCTTACAATATTAAATGAAGAGGAAATACAGGAGGACATTCAAGCTGTCAAAGGTTACAACACTTAAATACTTACTGAATGAAAACAAAATTAAAAACAAACTTCCGGCTCACACCCATGCCAAATCATACAGTTCATGAGACGATGCCTTAACTCTTGTGCTAATTATTAGAGCTGGGACGCTTGAGGAAATGATAACGTGGCAGAAAATGCACACATGACATTTCAATTAATTTCATGTCAACGTTATTGGCCTGCTGTGAGACTACTGGTGTGCCTTTGAAAACACTTAAAATGACGGCATTTTTAAAGTAATGTCTTCCACTAAGATATTAATCTTTTTATCTTTAAAATACTTCCCACAAAACATGTTGCATTCAAGGAGACAACCCGATAAGTATAGAACATACCCAGTAAGGCACAGTGACTAAAACAACACCCTTGGATCCTCCACGACTCCGTGGGCCGTAGTAAATACAAATTAACCAGCTTGGAAACTAGAGAACAAATCAAGCTTATCTTGTGTATGGTCCGCTGACTGTTATTGTGCCCTTAGTGATGACCAGTAATAAACCTGCACAACCATATCGCACACCAATTTAAAGCTACGGTACTGCAACACAAAACTTGACGACGGTACAAGAAATTCAATAATAAAAGGACAGGACTGGAATGAAGCTTGAAGGTTTCTTGTCATGTCGGCACCATCAGACGACCACAAGGTTTACGGCAGAAACAAATGGGAGGAGATGGATGCCAGGATGAAGTCCCTGGATACTGGATGCAGTCTTTTTGAGCATGACAGGGTTTTGTGTGCTACAGTGTCCTTGAAGAGAATCATAAAAATCCCCCTGGCAATCCCTCGGTGTGTTCCATCCTGTCCACTTCCACCACTGCCCACCAGAGGGCGCTCTGTGCCCAGCATATCAAACGGGTTTTTGAGATGGGGATTGAGAAATGGGGGGTGTGGGGGAAACAATACAGAGAGTATAGCAGATAATCTCTTTTGCCCCTCTCAGGCCACCATCCCCACTGCTACTGCACCACCGCCACCAAAAGAGGACTTAGTGTTGTGTCAATGCATGCAGATGCTGAGGGAGGCCCCCATCCATGTATGAGTGTGCTGGGGCGGTGATGAGGGGCAGGGGAGGGGAGGGGAGATGGAGGGCTTGGGTACTGCATACTGGAGGGTGGGGTTGGGGGTGTGCTGTTGGAGGGGGGATGGAGGGGGTTGTGTTGGAGGTGGGGTGGTGGCGGTGACAGGGGAGGTCCTTCTTTTAGACGTCGTCCTCGTTGTCCTGTTCCATCTCCTCCTCGATGAGGATTTCTGGCGGCCGGAAACACTCCTCGAAGAAGTTGACCAGCGACTGGCTCAGGTGCTGCTTGAAGGTTGGACTGTGCAGGTAGTGGCCCTCGTCAGGGTAGATCTGAGGAGCAAGAGACAGAACTCAAATCATCACGGTCATGGGATGGGATGTGAACCGAAGTTGCTCCCACACCTCTGCAATTGGTATTTGTCATTCATCATGAGAACGTGTGCTTTGGTCTTTAAGCGTGCTTTGGTCATTAACTGAGCTATTGTGTATCCCCCCCCTTCCCCGGACAATACAGTTTATCTGATCTGATCTGAAGATTGGAATGTTTTAGAACAAGTGGCAACAAGTTCTTAATGACCGCAGATTTCAGATCCAATCTTTTCCCATGAAGGTTGTAGCTAGGCACATCAAACATCAAAGTTGTTTTACAAAAACATTCATAAACTAAACATTGAGCATGTGAATTGGCCTCTGATGCAAATCACTGAGAAATCTTGGTGTCATGTGTTATGTTCTGATTACAGGTGGCCTTTCATTACCTGGAGGGTGTAATTAGCCTGCTGCTCCACTAGCTGGGTGATGAATTTGGCTGTGTGCTGGAAATGGACTTTCTCTAAAAATGGGAGAGAAGGAATCACATTGTAATTATATCATGCCACTGGTTATGGCTATTCTTCCCTGGTAATATGAAAATGTCACTTCTGCATGAATTAATGCATTTTATATATTTTCCCATATTATATATTTATCCTAGGGGCTTTTTGGTAAAAGCATGACTATGATTACAACTGCAACTCTAAGAGTATACTTGAATATTCAGGTACATAAGTAATACAGCATCAGGCTTACTAGTGACCTGCACTGCCCTCTACCACACAATCTGTGTATTCCTACAATGTGAGAGAAGAAAAACAAAGCTTAGCAATAAATCCATAAAAGAGACAAACCGTCCGCTGTCGGATGGATCAGCAGATACTTCTTATCCTGAAACGTCTCTGTTCTGTGTTCTAAACTGGCCATCTGTTGGGGAAAGACAAAGCCAAGAAGAGTGTGTCAGAAGTGCAGTCACGCTCGGACCGACTGTCCGCTTGTCCTCTGAACACAACAAGCTGTCGGCGAGCTGCACAGTACCTCGTACGCTCGCGGGTTGGTCTTCTTCAGGCCCAGGTACCTCTCGGAGAACGCGGAGGCTGTAGGGAGGACAGCACAGAGGTGACATGGCTAACATTAGCCATCATTACTGCACACTGCACCGCCCACAGACACCACTGATCTCCCAGGGTGCAGGTGGAGCAGGTGGAGCAGGCCAGCAGCACAGGGAGCTCCAGGTGTATAGTGAATACGTATGGGAATCATCTCTGATTGCAATGTATGTGTTTGGTGTATTGATATTAGATTAGATTAGATCAGAAGTCTTTATTGTCCACTACTGTGGAAATTCATACTTGTTTTGTGAATTACCTGTGAAGACACAGGTGCATAGAGAGAGACAGACTAAAACTTGTGTGAATAGGCTGTCTGAACACCATGCAATATGCTTGCTAATAATATGTAGTATGCATTCAGATGTATATTTCACAGATAGTCTACTGCACCCTATAGATGAAATGTATATGAGTGAATGTCAGTGATTGGGGATAGAGTCTACTGCACCCTATAGACGGCATGTATATGAGTGAATGTCAGTAATTGGGGATAGAGTCTACTGTACCGTATAACCGACATCTATATGAGTGAATGTCAGTGATTGTCAGTGACTGGGGATAGAGGGTACTGCACCGTATAACCGACATCTATATGAGTGAATGTCAGTGATTGTCAGTGACTGGGGATAGAAGGTACTGCACCGTATAAGTTGAAGTCGGTGATGGGTGAGACGGCCGCTCCACACTTCAGCTCGGACAACTCGGAGCTCAGCAGCAGGCTGGCCACGAACCCTCCGTACACCTGCACACACACACACACACACCCAACACAGCACCTCAGCAGACGGACACACACCACAGCAGAGCGAACGGCCCACGCCCACACCCACGCCGCCAGCCCCCCAGCCGGCCGCTCGGTGAGTTACGGCCAAATGGCCCCGTCAGGCGCGTCCTCCATCTTCAGCGCGGCGCTGGCCACTAGCCCGTGGGATGTGCTGCCAGCATTTGGTTGAATTATGAAGACATCAAAGTCAGTCGATTGAAAGACAGATGGGTGGATTAAGAGCCCGTCCCAATTCAGACCCTAGCCCTAGATTTGAGCCCTTTGCTCAGATTTTGCGCATTCCTGCGAGGGGGTAGGGTGTCCCAGGACTTTAGGGAGCATGGGAAAGTGCCTATCCACCCCTAAAAATGCCCCCCGGCAGCAAGGCAGCTTTGGACCAGACTCTAGTGTCTGGTGTACTGACTGCTAGGTTTAGGGACAGCTGTTGCTCCAGCGCTATAGGTAGGGTATGGCCTACTTTGGACTGGGGAAAGGAAAAGAGTGCTTTGGGTTTTCTTAGGTGCTTAAAAACTGGGTTGAATAATTCATTTCAGTGGCAGTATTGGATCAAAGCAAGTCTAAATTTAAAAGGTACCAGTGGAGCACAGCACAGCCGCTCTAAGGATGCGGCCCTTGTGCTCTTCCCCTGTGCTCTCAGAAGCCACTAAAAAGGATGAATTCACACGACCACACTTTTCAGGCCACGGTTTTATGAGAACATGGAGGCACTCCGGCTGCACAACTTCTTCTCCCGGGAGATTCTCAGGGGAAGCGCTGTTTTTATTTATTTTTTTTTGCTGTTTTTTTTTTTTTTTTATCCAGAAACTTCTAGATTCTAGCTTTGAGCCAGTTAACACATTTCACAGCAGATTTCACAGCTAAGGTATCATACCAAAAAAGTACCCAGTGGGGACGGAAGTGTTTGTCATTCACTAGAACTCCAGGACACACCTCAGCGACGGAAAATCACTGCAATTTTAGTCTCTATGGAAGCAGCGCTGAGCAGAAGAAATATAAAAATAAAAAAAAGCTAAATCCCAGGAGCTCGAGTCGACTTCACTCTGTAAACGTGAAACGCTGTCAGCACAAATTGGCCAGTGACCTGTAAAGGGGGGGAAAGTGAGAACGCTGGAGACTCGTGCCGTCATGTAAAGGGAAGTGCTACATGGAAATAGACGCCACTGCGACTGCGGTGAGCTCCGCCGCTTCCCCCTGGCTCGACATTTCACTAGGCACGGCTGGTTTACTGCTGACTATTCAAATGAGTGTCTCAACAGACAGAAAGGGCGAGTGAGAGAGAGAGACAGGGAGAGGCGGGGAGAGAAAAATGTCTGACAGATGAGAAAAAGGATGGGAGCAGGAGTGGATGTCTCTGAAGTGAGAGAGAAAAAAAGTGATAACAAAGGATGTCAGAGAGAGAGAGAAAGAGCGAGCGAGAGAGAGCTAGAGAGAGAGAGAGAGTGAGAGAGAAAGTGAAAGAAGGCTTTTCTCCCCTATTTTCTGAGTGCAGACTAAGCCTGTGCTCGTGGGCCTTTGAAGCGAAGCCCACTGCTGCTAATCCCCGCAGACACTGACCCAGAATCAGAGCAGCGCTCGAGCACCTGATCTCTCTGCCGGGGAGCTTATTTTGGGCTCTGTGGCCCGAGCGCAGCGGCCTGGTTTCAACATTTAGCCACATTCACTTTATTTACTTTCACCTGAGTCTGGCCTGGAGTGATGTGAGGGGGTGGGGGGGGTGAGAGGAGGGGCAGCCTTACCTGTCCATACACTCCCATCCGGCTCTTGTCAATGTAGCTCTCTTTAGCAATGATGCTGAAAGACAAATGACAACATGTTACATCTCACACACTCAACAGATGGGGACATGCCAACATGTCTGATGTCCAAACCTGAGTGGCTCAGTAGGAGCTCCTTCCCTCAGGCCACTGGACTCTCTCACACGGACATGCCTGCTGCACTAGGACTCAGGACTTAAAGATGGTAGTTCTCACTGTCTTGTACTCAGTAGTTCCAGCACTTGTAATTGTAACTGTTATTAGTATATATTACACAATTAAAACAATGTTTTTGCTTATCTACTCTGAACAGGCTGTGGAGTGTACCATTTTCACATTTCACTACAAGTTGTGTACCGTAACAAATAAAAGAACTTGAACTTGAAATGGCTCTAATTAAGCTGGCATTGTCCCATGTCCTCGAGGAAAAGAGAGTGCATTCGACGTGCAGACAAACTGATTGACGCTGCTGGCCAAAATTCAGAAGCCAATCCGCGGCCCTGTCCTGGAGATGACCTCCAGTGACCCCGCCCCTCTCCTCCCTCCCTCCCCCCCGCTGGCTCTGCACCTGAGGGCCTCCAGCTGGTCACTCTTCTCCAGGACGCCCAGCCGGCGCTGCACCGTGTGCAGGAAGTCGGTGCCGCGGAAGCCGCTGCCGCGCCCGTCGAAGCGCATGATGATGGTGTTGAAGGTGCTGACCAGCACCGAGGTCCAGTCCACGTGGAACTGCTCCGACACCTGCTGACTCCCGGGAGTGCCGTCGCTGCGTAGAGGAGGAAGGGTAGAGGAGGAGGAGGGGTGAGGAAGAGGAGGAGAGGTGAGGGAAGAGGAGGAATGGTGAGGAAGAGGAGGAGTGGTGATGAAGAGGAGGAATGGTGAGGAAGAGGAGGAGTGGTGAGGAAGAGGAGGAATGGTGATGAAGAGGAGGAATGGTGATGAAGAGGAGTGGTGAGGAAGAGGAGGAGTGGTGAGGGAAGAGGAGGAGTGGTGAGGAAGAGGAGGAATGGTGAGAGAAGAGGAGGGGTGGTGAGGAAGAGGAGGAGTGGTGATGAAGAGGAGCAGTAGAGAGGAAGAGGAGGAATGGTGATGAAGAGGAGCAGTAGAGAAGAAGAGGAGGAATGGTGATGAAGAGGAGGAATGGTGAGAGAAGAGGAGCAGTAGAGAGGAAGAGGAGGAATGGTGATGAAGAGGAGTGGTGAGGAAGAGGAGGAATGGTGATGAAGAGGAGTGGTGAGGAAGAGGAGGAATGGTGAGAGAAGAGGAGCAGTAGAGAGGAAGAGGAGTAGTGAGGCTCCTTACTGATTTCAACAGCACTGCACAATACTCTCTGCATCTCTCCCTATCGGAGTGTCTTACAATGGCCGTTACACACACATAACATGGTTGAGAAAGTAATCCATTCTATTAGTGTTCACTGCGATAGCATCGCTGAGGATCACAGCATCTGATATAATGTGGGCTAATGCTAAAGCTGTGATGGAGAGCTGCATTAAACTTACACAACCAGCAGTAAAGGATAGAGCGCGGTGTCTAGAAACGTAGCCGGCTTCAGGATCTGCACAGGGAGGGCTGTGAAGGGGAGGAGAGAGAGAGAGGGAGAGCGAGTGAGTGGTTATTGTGCCAAAAAAAAAGTGCTTCCCGCGTAGAGAACTTTCTCTGGCTTTAATCTGCTTACGTAACCATTATTACAGCAGCAAATTGAATTCACTGGAGGCTTGGGTTTGTTATCTCATGGGGAACCGGAGCGAAATCTCATCAAAAGCCCCAGATAGCATTAAATACGCCAGAACCAGAACACAAGGCGGATACGTACTGTGACCGTCTATTGTGATGTTCTTGTACTCCAGTTTGGGCATCTGCATGTTGTTGACCGTGCTGTTCAAAGCCTCGTTGGTCTCCACGTCAAGCAACCCTGTGACGAGGGACAGAGAAGAACAACTCATCAGGAGGAGAAGCCTTTCTCCTGGGGGAGTCACTGCAGATTCCATGCAGAGATGTTGTCTTCACTTCCGCCACTAGAACTGGAGCCTCCTGCTGTGGCTGCACACACCAAACGCACACTTTGTCCAAACACACACAGTGACCAAACACACACAGTGACCAAACACACACTCTCTGACCAGACACACACTCTGTCAGGTTGTGACGCTAATGGCCGTCTCAGTAACACGCTGCAGGTCAGGGGGCATCGCTGATAAAGCTGTGACAGCTCTGTCTGACCAACACACTGTTCCCACACCTCCGATAATTTATTTGTCTGAGTGTGCATCTCTTTCTCTCTCCCTCTCTCCCTCTCTCTCTCCCCCCCTCTCTCTCACCCTTTCTGTCTGTCTTGATTTCCCACTCTCTCTTTCTCTACCATTTGTCATGCAAATATTCTCTCTCTTCTCTCTCTGTCTTTCTTTGTGTCTTTGACTATCTAGCTTCCCCTCATTGTCTCACTCTCCCTCTCTCACACACACACACACACACACACACACACACTCACTCTCTCCCACACACCTCCTCTGTTTACGCTGTGCTTCAGGCCTCCCTAAGGAGGTGGGCTGTCAGGCCACCTCTGTGTGACAGCTGTATCTGTCTCCTCACGCGGCGCGCCTCTTTCCTGAGCCTGAGCTGATTTGTTCCTCCTCGGTCCCACACACACACACACTCGCCCATCTCAGAGCCCACCTCACAGACACAGCTCAGCCACCTCACAGCCACAGCTCAGCCACCTCACAGCCACAGCACAGCCGCAGCTCAGCCGCAGCTCAGCCGCAGCACAGCCGCAGCACAGCCGCAGCACAGCCGCAGTCCAGCCACAGCCCAGCCGCAGCACAGCCGCAGCTCAGCCGCAGCTCAGCCGCAGTTCAGTCACCTAACAGCCACAACCCAGCCGCAACCCAGCCGCAGCCCAGCCGCAGCCCAGCCACAGGGCCCAGGCTGCCAACACTTACTCTGAAACTGTCCATCTCTCACGCTGTACACTGCCGTGTAGGGCACCCCAGGTCCTGGGAGAAAAAGAGAAAAACACAGAGAGAGGCAAGTAGATCAGGGCAGAGCCATAATGAGCACCGAGAAACCTGCAGCAGCACTCTCCTCCATTTCACTCAGCGTCTCCAGGTGGAAGAGGTTTAATGTGGGGAAATAACAGGCCGCCCCACTGTGCTGTGTACTGAGGCGCGCAGTGCAGTGCAGTGGTGTGGTGTGGTGTGGTGTGGTGTGGTGTGCGCTGCTGGAGCCCTGAGTGTTTAAAGCTGAGCAGAACAGCACATCGCATTTAGTCCAGACAGACCAGGCGCTGCTCCGCTCCGCTCTGCTCTGCTCCTCTCTGCTCTGAGCTGCGCTGCGCTGAGCTGTGCGCCCCATTAATAAAAGAGGCACACGGTCCCTCAGCCTCCCGCAGCCGCGCTCGCTCGCTCGCTCGCTCTAACCTAATCATCTCCCATGGCAACCGGAGAGCGGCGTATGCGGGCCGCGGGAGAGATGGTGTTGTGATGAATGTGCCGGAGGTGCTGACGCACACGCCGCAGCGCCGCAGCCACGTCAGGGTTTAGCCACAGCACACACACAGCACACACCAGCACACACAGCACACACAGCACACACCAGCACACACAGCCAAGGACGCCTAGACCGAGTCCTGATGGAGCGCCAGACCACGCTGGGTCACTGGCCAGCAGCAGTGACCACGAGGAAGCTTCAGATTGTGGGTGCCTCTCATTTGGGCTTTTATACGTCCTCCCTCGATCCTCACTGATCTACATAAAGAATGATGGGGCGGCAACAATGGGATAGTCTATCCAGTGTTAGCTATAGATCAGTGGGAACGCCCCTCTAGGATCGAGGAGAGATGTTGAGAGGCACCCCATATCAGTGATTGTGATGATCTGCAATGCTACATCGTGTTTGATGCAACCACCCAGCAAACCAAATGTTCAACATCCAGCATTAGGAAATACAAACACTGAAGTGGACTCTAGCATTATGTGTGGGGCAGAGATGAGAGCTAAGCATGTTTTGTTGATAGTATAAATTCATTATTTATTAATTAATGTCCAATGATGCTCAAAGTCAGATATCGTTTTGCAACAGAGAAAAAAAGTTTGGTAGAGCGGGACTAGTGTCCCTTGAAACACCCTGATGAGGCCTGTAGGGCCGATACACGTTGGTGTTTTTTACAGTTTTTCTCAATTGTTTACACACAATTTCTGGTACTTGAGACACAATTCCCATAATATGTAGCTCATGCACCAACCTCCTGAACCGATTCTGCTGAACTATAAGCACAATTTCTGCTTTACACTCAAATTGCAGTTCTATAACACACTGTTTTCAAAACACTACACACAATTCTGTGCATTAGACACAATTTTCATGAAGAAAATCTCTTGTTTTCACAAAGAACACACTGCCATTCAAATTCTAAAGCTAACTGCCCTACCATGCACACTGACTCATCAGATGGGCAAACTCCTGTCACACAGTCTTACAATTAGCAATCAGAGCTTTAGTATTACAGTATAGTAGTACAAGCAGTGGAGTATAGGAGTATAGTAGTACAAGCGAGGAGTGAGAGTAAGAGGAGGAGGACGGGGAGGCCAAGGACCGTAATCTCCAATGAGATCCGAGCCACTAGAACATTGCAGTGCTGTGTATCAATACAGTACAGTACCGTACAGTACAAGCTCAATGAGCACAGTAGTACAGTATTGCCTGTGGGCTGTTCTGTAGGACTGTAAAAATAAAGTATGTTTCAAGTATTTGGGGAAAGAAATCCTACTTTGTATTCCTACACAATTTACAGTATTTTACTATTTGTTTGGCAGCCGAAAGATTACCAACACAAGTAAAAGGGCTCCTGAACAGGAAACTGAAATCATGAGCATTGTCCTAGAAAAAACAGCATAACATTACGGCAAATACAAAGAAAAATAATAGAAAACAATGAGATATTTCAAAATATTGATAGGGTAAGCATATCAACTTACTGTATCAGCTTATCTACTGTTTGTAGTTGTTTGTAGTGTGACACTGAACAAAAAAAGGCCCAAGTCATTATAATGAATGGAGAAGAAGTGTTTTCAATTCATCGCAGTGTTTTACACTGAGCACATCAGTGTTCAACTGGTCCTTATACAGTTTTTCACAATTGCTAGAACACCTTTTTCAGAACTCTTTACCGTTTTCTCAAAACTGTGAACACAAAACTCACAACTCAAACTACATTCTCGAAACCCTTGAATCTTGTTGCAAAACTGAACAATCACCT
>NC_084995.1:30879980-30884980 GCF_963854185.1 Sardina pilchardus | reverse complement strand
CAGGTGGCGCAGATGCCTTACCCGATGCGGGGGTCCTCCGGCTTCTTCATCTCCACAGTGTGAGGGGGCCCGTTCAGACTGACCACGAACAGCTGGACGGTGGGGTTCTCCTCCCCAGCCTGGCAGGGGCACGTGCAGACAGGTGGCAGGTTAGTCGTGTGCTCTTGCATCACTCGTACTCAAACAGCAGTGTTCAGGGGGACTGAGACTGTGTGTCCTCTGCTGATATGCACTCTTTGGCATCATAAAGTGACTGAATTGATAATAATAATAATAGGCTATAGCAGTGGAACACAAATCTGGAATGTCAAATTGGGATTGTTATTATTAGCTGACGTTCACATCCTGTATTTTTCAGAGTCATTCCACGTACTCCAGGGATGGAGACAGCTTTTATGATGGTCGTGCCTGAGGCTCAAAAGGACTAAATGTGTCTCTGAGACTGCTTGAGCAACGAGCTTATTTTAGAATGCTTTCTTTAGTAACACACTGTAATGCGCGATGAAAAATAGAAACGTCTGATTACACAACATCACAACAGTTTTCAACCACAATGCATTTCCACCATCCTACAGAATGAGGTGAAGTGTGCAGATCTTGGTTTTGAAGAAATACACTATCATCACATCATCATGCTTTTACAGAACTATAAGATAAGTACAGAACCGTAGCCAGGTACCTTGGGGTAGCGATACTCCTGTGACACAGGGTATGGATTGCCTGTGAACATGGGCATCTCCATCTTGGGCACCAGCGTGTCGTTGATGGTGGCATACGCCAGCCTGTGTCCATCAGGAGACCACCAGTGGGCAATGTGAGTCTGGAAGACCTCCTCTGCAAGAGAACAGGGAGAGAGTATGCATGCAGTAGTAGTAGTAGTAGTAGTAGCCTTTATTCAACTGCATTTCCTGGGACATAGGCTGTGTACTGTACTGTGCCCATGTATGTCTTGGAGCATTGTGACATTTTCTGAAAAGTATTACACAGGGGTCAGAGGCGATAGCCGCGGGATGGTGTGAGGCGGAGTCCTGAGAATGGACTGCAGGCGCTCAGGCGGTATTGGATGGGGATCCCAGTGTAGCCTGCATGGCAGCCATGGGAACAGGGTGCATACATAAATGCAGTGTGGAGGAAAAACATAATGTATCACATCCATTCTTCACGCAGGCAAAGCCATCAATTCATCATTTCTGCAATACCTCGGTGCTGTGTCTGTGTTTTTTCATGTGTGCATGATATTGAATGTGCTTCTGTGTGTATGTGTGTGTGTGTGTGTGTGTGTGTGCGTGTGTGTGTGTGTGTGTGTCTGTGTGTGTGTGTGTGTGTGTGTGTGTGTGTGTGTGTGTACGCTGCTGTGCACAATTCATGAGCAGAGCATGTAAACATCAGATGGGGTTTGTACCATTCATTATCCATCATTACGGAGGTGAGCCCCCACTGATTCATTTCCTGGCCATTAGAGGACTCTGACTAATGCACTTTTCACATTTTCCATCTCTTCACACTGGGATGGCTTCTTTCTTCTGGTCGGAGTCGCACAAATATTAATGGGATGTTAATTTCTTTCTTTTTGTGAGAGAGTCACAAAAATATTACTGGGATGTTGATTTGCACACATTGTGACCAGATGTGCATCTGGCCCCCAGCTGACCTGAGAGCAGACTGTGCCCTGACATGAAGTGGATTTGAGCGCAACATCAGGGCCGAATGTGTTCTAGAATCAGCAGCCACTGTCTAAGAGTTCTCCAGAGACCAATGGTGGTGGGCAGATGAGAGCAGATGTCTGGAGCAGCAAAAACATGCTCGTGTTCACCGATCTCAGGCTCTCACTATTAGTCTCCATGGTGCTTTGAGGTTGTCAAATCAATGGGCCACACACCAATCAATAAAGCCCTCTCTCACACATCAATGGCTATCTTAATTAAGCCAGCCTATCTCCATAGCTTTATGGCCAAGCATGGATATCTGAGTAGTCTGAGTGTGGGGACCAATCTGATTCCTGGTGGCCCTGACTAAACTGCGGCGAATCAATGGTGACCCAGTTCCCTTAACGTCTCAGTCAGCACCCACTAAGACTGTCCACAGATAAAGCAGCGTCATTCTGGAGAACACGTCTCCGAAGGTGTTCCTTTTGTGTTGATGCTTGGATAATTGATGCACCACTAAATCCCCATTTTCCCACTCTGCACCCCCCCCCCCCCCTCTCTCTCTTTCTCTCTCTTCCTCCCTTTCTCTTATTCCCTCTCGGTGTCTGTATCTCTCTCTCTCCTCTCAAATGAATGGGCATAAATATGGAAATGGGCTTCGCAGCACTGTCAAACAAACAAATCAGTGCCACAGCAGATTAGGCAAATGGGCTGCTGACACTCAGGAGTGTCTCAAAGCCCCAATGAAATGAACCGGCACTCACAGCAATCACCTCAGTCTGGCAGCACACAAAAAGGCTCGCTTAAAGCTTTTCAAAACGCCCCGACAAAAGCAGACTTCCCTGGAGTCGCCTGTGATGTCTAGTCACGTCCACAAGATGGCAGTAGTGACTTCTTGAGCAACAACAGACAGCAGGGGCATTGGCTTGGCTCCTGAGTCTCATTCCGAGTGAATTAGCATATTGGCATACTGAATCATCTGACTGTGAAGTAAAAGTCATGTTTACAGCGTATTGACCTGCTGAGTTGTGGAAGTTGATCCATCATGACAACAGCCTAACTGCTGATGGGTAAAAATCAGTGGTACACATTCAGTAAATAAGTCACCCTCATCAAACTGCCAGCCTACATCTCTCCTGCTCAGTTCCCCCAATGAGTTTGCACATAAACACCATCGATACTATAGACGCTAATGAAATTAAGGACAAAATGAATCGAACCGCCTCAGCCCTGCTTGAGCCCAGCCGTACTGTTGCTGCAGGTGTTGTTGTAATCTAGTTGCAACACCCAGTGGACAAGCAGAAAAACAACCAGGACACCAGTCCACTGGTTTGGTCTCAGAACCATGGAGGTGAGCTGCTCTGAGCTCTGAGCTTAGTAGGATGAAGAGCCACAACAGTCCAACTGCACGCAATTTAATTTCAGGCTTTTTACATGCTATAGTCGCAGACGAAATGCCACGGAGACAAGACACGAAGGAAAAAACGATAAACAAACATACAAACGCCAGGTAGCGAGTCTCCGACAGGGCAGGCGCCATTACCGTATGCACGAGTAATCCATAGGCTACTGCAAAGTAGTAAGAGACTGCTCTCCAATCTAGGAACACCTGGTAACAGGATATGAGGCAAAAAGCTGACATAACTTTCAAACGATTTGGTATGCGCCAATTAGCAATGCATCCAACCAGTCCAGCCATCACACCAGCACACTAATGCCTAGGGATTAACAACGATGAGCTTACATCAGAAAACATCTGGACGAATCAGCGACCAATTTAACAGTGTCACACAAGTAATAATTAAGCGTGCTTGTCATTGACTAATCTGGCAGAGCTGAATCAAACTTAAACCACTATCTGAATGACCGATTTAGAGCACGTAGATACATTCATTTCAGCTGCATTACACAGCACAAACACAAACAAGCCAAGACACATGCTCCCTGTTTTTTACCGTTTAACTCGATACATCACAGATTACATTTTCAACAATGCTAGGACCCTGTTGACTGCATCCTTGAGAGTGATGAAGTACTCTTGCAATGCTATACTTCAACATGACAAAACCAACCGCCCCCCCCCCCCCCCCCCACCAGGAACAAATGGTGTGCACACACCCGTGTTGGGTTTGTCTGGGAGGCAGAATTGGACACAGCATGTTTTTCTGTAGTCAATAGCAGAAGATGGAGGCTGGGGGAAGTAAACACTTCTCCACCAACAATTCCAGGGCTGCTATGCATCTGCTTCCTAATCCAGGCACGCGTCCCAGATGTTGTCTTTGATCATTAGTCAGTGAGTGTGGGATGTGCTTTGCTGATTTCTGGTCGGCAGTCAGGTCAGTGATTGCACATGACATTGGTGAATTTCTGCATGTAATGGCAGAGACTCTGATCAAAGCAACAACAGGTGCTGGACGTGCCAGTCTCTCTAGTAATCTCTGCTTACTAGAGACGCACAAACACACGCCCGCACAAACACACACACACACACACACATGCACATAGACACACACATACAGGCGAAATCCAAGATTAAAAATGCAGACCCCCCCCTCCCCCCTCTTGCCCTCCCTAATACGAAATCAAATCCTGACAAATCCTGACAGATGACTCTCTTAAACGCGCACAGCGGAACGTCTCAGAATCATCCAGATGAAGTGCCAACGACTTTCCAATCACCAGCGAGTCAACTATGACAGGCCGCATCAAATGCCCATTAACACTGACGTCCAACGGCTGCCTGTTCCAGGTGTCAACAGCTCCGAAGGTGGCATTGAAAGCTAAATCATCAAGAGGTTGTAATTGACAGCCAAGTCTATCCAAAACAGGGGAAGTTCACCGAACGGGAGCCTGAATGGGCGTTTCAGTTTTGTGAATGGCTTGCTTCCCATTTGCATCCTCTAGATGAGAACAGGGCGGGCGTACAGTACAGTAGGTGCTGGATTGTGAGAATTGACATGGTTGGAGTTTCACACACAGTGTAGTGGGAGGTGAAGCCGGAGCCGTGCCTGTGTCTCCAGCGCGGCGCGGCAGGATTATGCGGGAGCTTATCCGCGGGCCAACGCCGTTATTAAAACCCACACCCAATCCCGCTGATTACGCTCGCGCGGCGCCCAAATAGAATAAGTCAGACCTCTATGGGCATCTGTCTGAAAGGCTCCTGAGAGCCGCTAAATATGCCTAGCGGTGGACTGTAATGAACTCCATGACGTAGCATTATTATAGCCTAGCGTGTGGATGGCAGAGGCATAGCGTTGACCCTGTGGCGACTATTATCGAGCGTCTTTAAATGACAGCATCAGATGCATCCTGCCAACAGCAACACGGGGTGCGTCAACAGTTCTTCCACTACTC